>NW_028248498.1:0-1000 GCF_964263255.1 Lissotriton vulgaris | reverse complement strand
ACTGTCCCCCAGTCACACCGGCCGCTTGATTTCCTGGAACCACGTTAACGACAAAGACTCCATCAAGGCCATGAACACAATCCACTCCGGCTCACCATCAGACCCCTGCCCCCACCACATCTTCAACAAAGCAAGCTCCATCATCGCACCCAAACTTCGTAAGATCTAGAACAGCTCATTCGAGATCCCCACCTTCCCAAAAAGATGTAAACACGCAGAGATCAATGCACTGCTCAAGAAACCCAAGGCTGACCCAGAATACCTCAAGAACTTCCGGCCCATCTCCCTACTCCCGTTCCCGGTGAAAGTCATTGAGAAGATCATCAACAGACAACTGACCCAATTCCTTGTAGAGAACCACATCCATGGTCTCGTCCCTATCCGGATTCCGCATCAACCACAGTACCGAAACCGCCCTCAATGCCGCCACCAATGACATCAGCAAAAACATTGGCCAGGTAGGTTGGTTTTAACGACAAAGTCTAGTACCACTTATCCAATTGATCTAAGCGGACACACTTTTCATTTCGTATTTTTTACTCAGTTTTTCATTTTTCAAAAACTTCATTCGTATATGTCTGAAGAATGATACCATTTCAGTAGCAAAAATTCACATAAAAATGACAATGTTCAAAACATAAATTTGACAATCACTGTGAATGAGACATATTTACATTTACACAATATATACAAAAACACAGACAAAAAATGCCTATCTTCATTAAATGTTTGAGGCACCAGTCCTGATGTACAACCTACGGACAAGCAAGTGCCTGCCGCTTTGCACATGACAATGTTAAAGTGCATTTTCAGCATTGTGGCGGCCGGTGCAGAGAGCACCGCCCGCCACAATGCTGAAAATACAGGATGTGCCCGCCACTGTGGCGGGCACATCCTAATGGCACCGCCAGGACCCCCGCCCTTATGGTGGGCGGTCCCGATTTACGATGGGATGACGGGTGGGCAAAGTCCGCCCGTCATCCTAATGGAGCCCTAGCTC
>NW_028248497.1:0-77851 GCF_964263255.1 Lissotriton vulgaris | reverse complement strand
GACAAAGATCCTGCTTTACATATATATATATATATGTATATATATATATATATATATATATATATATATATATATATATATATATATATATATATATATATATATATATATTCACTGTAAAAACCATAGGTTTGAAACATGTTAAAGTTAGCTGGACATTTCACTCAGATAAAACCAATGAAATTCCCCGTTATAGTTACTTCAGCTAACTATAACTTGCGCGCCCGCAATGCACTGCTGATGATGTCACACATCACATCACTCATAACATCATCTACTAAATGGGTTAGTTTTGAAAATTACATATATTTTATATATGTAGATATGAAAGTTGGTTCAATAAAAATGTAGTATTTAAGTGTATCAACGATTGCTTTCTTGGTGAAAAATAGATTCTATAACTGACTGATGAAATATATCTTAATGAGTACATGGGTTACTGAGTAATATTTAAATATATACATATCTGTGTTAGTCTATCAGTTTCTATTTTAGTGGCTGAATGTGTTGATGAGTAGCTATATCACTGATACATTATATCTATATAGGTTATTATTTTTTATTATTACCAAGAGTGTCTCAGTGTCTAAGTGTTAATATGCTACATTAAGAGTTTTTACATATTGCATACATGCTGAATCAGTGACATACTATTCCTATATGTTGGAGGCAGCATATGTGAGATATTAGAATTATCAGTGATGTCAAGAGTGATGTCACTGACCATGTGATGAGTGATGTAATATGTAACATCATCAGCAGTGCATTGCGGGCGCCTGGGTTATAGTTAGCTGAAGTAACTATAACGGGGGAATTTCATTTGTTTTATATGAGTGAAATGTCCAGCTAACTATAACATATGTCAAACCTATAGTTTTTTCAGTGAATTTCATGGGTTTTGTAAATGCTACTTCCTAACTTTAACGTGTGTAAAACCTATGGTATTTTCAGTGAATTTCATAGGTTTTTTAAATGCTACTTCCTAACTATAACGTGTGTAAAACCTATGGTTTTTTCAGTGAATTTCATAGGTTTTTAAAATACTAATTCAGAACTATATCGTGAATGCAACCTATAGTTTTGTCAATGAATTTCTGCAAATATTTTTTTCGGAAAGAAACCGTTTTCTTGACTGTCAGAGTTGTATACAGACTCCTTGTAAAGCGGTACTGGATTAGAAAGTCTCTACCTTGCCTTATTTTGAACGTATTGAAATTTGTCAGTAAATGGAGATCACCATTGTAAACTTTCGTGCGCGACCCGGTGCACGCACCATCTGCACCTTGCCTTATTTTGAACGTATTGAAAGTTGTCAATAAATGGAGATCGCCTTTCTAAACTTTTGTGCGCGACCGGGTGCGCGCACCCTCCTATATATTTCGAGAAAACATTGCAATTCCAACTCATTGAGTTTCTTCATAGACCCCCTCAAAGAACTTATAGTACGTCAAAGAGACTGTACCTAGCCTTCTTTTTTATTGTTATGAAACTTTTCAGTAAATGGAGCCGAATGTCTTTTTAAACTTTCGTGTGTGACCGGATGCACACACCCCGGTATTTTTTCAAAAATATAAAAGGTTTTATACTTTAACAATTGTATGCTTGAATCCCCCTCAGAAGATGTACAAAATCAGGATGTGTTTAGGTTTACTCCTTTTCACATTTTGAAACTTCATTGAATTAGACCGCTACTTCCAAATGACGTACGTGACCAGATACTGTCTCCGCGTACATGTCCTGAGACGCGCATGTGAAGTCATGTGACTTGAAAACAACACTTCCAATTGGTTCTTAGTAGTTTCTATTCTGGAATTTTCACGGAGCACTCCATCCACTTCCCTCACTATCTTTTGTACTCTCAAGGGAGAACAACGTCTTACATCTTTCGGAAGACTTTGCTGAAATGGCTGCCGCTTCGAATTCATCTTCTGAATCTGAACAAAATGATCGACTACCTTTAAGAAGAAAGAAAGAATCTTTCATCTGGCAATTTTTCACTTATCCTCAGGATCAAAAGAAAGTGAATGCACCAAAAGTAACTTGCACGATATGTGACTCGGTTCTCTCAAGAGGAAATCCGTCCAAAAAGTATTCCTTTTCCAAACATACCATGATGAGGCATGTAAAACAAGTGCACCCTGTGCAATTTGCATAGGCATCGACAAGAGCCCTGGCCACGCAACTACCATCAGAGGTGACCAGCACATCTTCTGGTCGACGACCTGTATCTCCATCGAGTGCAGAGATGGACTTGAGACCGTATTTGGCGAAGGTGCACATGAAATGCAACGACTGTGGAGAAATTCTTCTGTACGGAGAGCAGAGCCTCAATCTTATTAAAATAAAAATTGAGAGTCATCAATGCTCCGACAAAAGATACATTTTTTCATTTCATTTTGATCCTGTGTCACAGTTGAAAATGTCGGTGCAAGTTTAAAAAATCAAAAACAACATAACACTTGTTTAAAAAAAAAAAAAGTTATTTTCAGAACTAACTCTCATTGTACCAAAAAGAGCTCTATTCACAAGCTGAAGTATTGCCGCTTTTTTTTTGCAAAAAAGCGACGATACTTCGGAATATTATGAAGGAGACGTTATACATTATCGTCGATTTCATCCATAGGACACTGCCGATAAGACGACGATGATAGCCTTCATAATATGATCTATGAATTGCAACCGAAACCTACGTTACTTGTCTTTACATCTAACATTAGATTCGATTGAAATTCATAGAGCATATTATCAACGCCGTTATCGCCTCTATATCTGCAGTTTTCTGCAGATAAAAACGGCGTCAATGTTTTACCTATCCTTGAAAATATTCTGCTGCACCTTCTTGAAAACGGCATTACATCGCCTGCCGTAAGACCACTTTGCTTATATTGCGTACAGTAAGTTACTGACATGCAAACTGGGCGTACGTCAAAGCACGTGCAAAATGTGGTTGGACGGCAAAACACCTTATCTCAAAAAGAGGCGTTGCGAGAAAAAGAGGTGCAATAAACTAGTTTATCGCAGAACTGTTAAAGCCTGCTCTAATGAAACATTCGACATCGTTAACAAAAGAGTGTAGAAAATAAAACTAAATCCACCCCGTCCCCTAATTACAAGGCACACATTACTGTGTGAAAACAACGTTTGTTTTCACACGATAATGTTAAGTACCGTGTCTGTTACAGCATTTACTATCACATATGTGTTCTCATTGATATTAAAGCACTAACACCGTAGAAAATTCCGCCCATTCCGTCGATATTTACAATGCCAAGCAGCAGCGATTTTTATCGCTTAGGGGCCTTGCTATTATGAAGGTTTATCTCCTAAGTCTCTGATTCTCAAACTGTGCAACGCGGCTCCCCTGTGCGCCGTAATGAGGTACCAGGGGCGCCGCGCACATTCTAGACTGACTAACCATCCGTAAATTCCACGGACATCCCTACCCTGTTATCTGTAATGGTGGCCATCAAAAGGAACTGCGCTGCTCCCCTCTGAGAGGCCTTACTCCCACTGCTGCAGCGGCCTCGCAGTCCTCCAGAAGCACAGGAACATCCCCTCCCGCCCATTGAAGTTCTGTGTGGGTCTCATTACCACTTAGTAAATGAAAATAAGCACTGAAGAATATTCAAGTATGTAGTACTCCTCCTGCTACTGCATACAGAATGCATTGTGTTAGGTATAAAAAAGTGAAACACCCACGCTACAATCATATAGAACACTTCCTTTAAAGAAGCCTGTGAATAAGTTTAAAAGATCAGGTTAACCTTCTTTTACTCTCTCATCATTCTTAAACATAAGTATTTACAATACTATATTGAAGAATGCCATGGTTGCTGCTTTTTAATTTTAAGAATCTTGCAATCATTCGCAAAGCCAATAGTCATGGCTTCTTTTTCCTGACAAAAAACTTGCAATATTACATATCTACATAGAATAACAGAAAAAACATAACAGTACAAAGGCCCAACACTCTACTAAACGCAGATTTTTAACCTATGCGGCAGATTTATGTTAACTGGTTCATCCCCAGAGATGCACCAGTTAATGCGCACCACAGTATGCCACTGCTCCGTCACCCATGGTGCGCCACGTTTATAATGTGGCGCACCATGGTGCAAAAACAGCACAGATGCGTAACGCATCTGTGCCGGAAAGGTAATACATTGCTAGAGTTGCGTCGCAAGTGTGATGCAGCTCCAGCAAGGCTCAGCAGTGCCCTATATTCACAATTCTGCGTCAAGACCTATGCCTGCTTCAAGCACATGCAGAGTTTTGAAACAGCATGGGCCTGAAAGTGACTGAGTGAAATCTCATGGATTTCACTCAGCCACTTTCAAGACACGTTCCTGCACAGGAACGCCCCCTTCAGAGGAACACTTCCTTATGGTGCAGGGCTTTAGAATGTGACATATCTCCTAGATGCATAACGTTGTAAATATGGCGCCTTATTTGCACAGTCATTGTGTCGAATAAAGTGATGAAATTGTGGTGCAAAGAGACGCAAGGTCATCATAAATCTGCCCCTATGTGTTTTAAAGTGCTCTCTAAATTACAAGCAACACTCTCTTTGAAGAGACCCCCCAGTTTTTTTAACACCTCTTAACTCCTCCCATGCTCATGACAGAGCTGCTCCGTCACGAGCATCGCCTGAGCTGTCCTCATGACGGAGCGGTTTTGTCATGGCCTTGCCGCTGCGCTTGCGCAGTACTGATTTTGCTCCTCGCGTTCTATTGACTGAGCGGGGCCATGACGGAACCACTCTGTCATGAGCACAGCTCAACCGTGGCTCGTAAAGGAGTGGCTCCATCATGAGCATGCGAGCGCCACCCAGCCCCCCGCCCCTCTAACGATGAGGCGGAATTGCCACTGCAGCAAAGGACTTAAAGTCCTGGAAAGAACACCATTTAACATTTAATATCATTTACCACCAATGTTTTCATATATATGTGTTGCTGAACTCACTCAGTGAAATGTTGCTGATTTCATTAAATCACTTTTAAAGCACTCCTTATGACAATGCACCCAATCCTATGTGGAAGTGCTTATATTAAACATGACACTGGTATAACCAGGATAGACAAAGAAATGACACAGTGATGAAAAAGTTTCTTTATTTTTTATACTTACCTAAGAAATAGTAAAAAAGTCAAAGTAAATTTCTTTTAAAAACATAGTATCTGTGGAAGAAAAGTAAAAATAAGATTATAATGCACATTTCATAAAACAAAAAAAAGTAGGAGTCAATGAAACAGAAAGTAAAAGAAAAAAATACCAATGGAGCGAGAAAGAGACAGAGACAGAATGACTAGTATATATATCAATAAATAACTTAATTATTTGAAAGAGATAATAGCAGTCAAACGAAACGAAAGTAAAGTAAGAGAGAAAATAAAAGTATGCTCAGTGATAGTACACGAACTGAACAGTCTCTTACAGAAACACAGTAAGAGTACAGAAATATCTTAAGGAGATAAATAAAATAAAGGAAAAACAGTAAGAGAAACAGAGTGAAAAAGGGTGAGTAACAGAAAGTAAACGGGGTACAAATAGACAAGCACTGCAAGACACATATAAATTGAAATAAAGTAGGGTAAGAGAAGTAAATTATGGGCCTTATTAATGAAGGCCTTGTGCCGCCCATGCGTCACTTTTAACATGGGAAAATTGGTGCATCGGTGGCACAAGGCTTTCATAAGTGAGGCCCTTTACATTTAAGTCAATAAAGGTGAGTCACCATGAGAGAACAGTAGTAAAAAACTGAAGAGATAGATAGACTGAATAAGATAGTGACAGAAAAGATGTTACAGAAATAGAGAAAAAATTAAACAACACAAAGGGGCCGATTAGGATGGAGGATTTTCCGCCTCCTCCGGGCCGGCGGAAGCCACCTCCGGCCCGGAGGAGGCGGAAAATCCTCTGCGGACTCACCAAAGACCCACCGCCACATTACGATGGCTGGTGGGTCTTGGTTTCTGTCCGCTGCTTTTCCGCCGCGGTCGGATTACAACCGCGGCGGAAAAGCTCTCATTTGGCTGGCAGTGTCTATCAGACACCGCCAGCCAAATTAGGAAGCATTAGTAAACATGCTTTTCCGCGGCGGTTTTTCCGCCGTGGAAAAGCATGTGTACTTTTGATTTTGGGGGCCCGTTGCGGGCCCCCAGGGTGTTGGCGGGTGGGGGATGCACATGGGGGGTACCTATGGTACCCCCCAGCATTTACATGCACAATGCGGCAGGCACCGCGCGGTGCCTGCCGCTTTGTGCATGTAAATGTAAAACATGCACTTTTAACATTGCGGCGGGTGCTGCTTGAAGCAGCACCCGCCGCAATGTTAAATATCCAGGATGTGACCGCCAGGGTGGCGGTCACATCCTAATCGCACATGAGGGAACGCCGCAGCCCCTGCGGACGTTCCCTCATACTCTGGGGTCGCGGACGGACTCAAGTCCGTCCGCGATCCTAATCGACCCCTATATGTGAATGAGTTAAACGGAATAAGTGTGACTAAACAGTACTGAGAAAGGAAGGAGATCAACAAAATTAAGAATAGGAGAGAGGCAGACAAAACTCTCGGATGTTATTAGTTGTGCTTACCTTATATATGTAATATCTGTGGAAGACAGTAAAAAAATCTGTTATAATACATATTTCTAAATTCAATGTAACAAAATAACTTAAACAACATATTACATGGTTTATTTTTGCTGTCCTCAGAATACATTGATTTTCACTATAAACAGTGATTTCAATATTAATCATCATATAACAGCGGGGAAAAAACCCATACAAAATCTCCATACATAATATAAATACCTGAAAAAAACATGTCTTAAATATTTTTCTCAAATTCACAATTTCTTGAGTAAGCACACTACATCTTCCACAGTTACAAACTAATTAAACTATACGACCTATTTTTAAATATATCTCAACAAAGCCTCGTGCAAGTATCTTCTATAAAAATCTATCTTAAGTACACATTTTCTTCTCTCATACCTTTCAGCGTGGCCAAATTGTATAAGTTAACTCGTTATCTTTTAAATACCTCTCCAAAAACTTGCGTCCATATATGTTCTAAAATAATTATCTGAAGTACTCATTTTCTCATGGCCAAATACTATGAGTTAAGTAGTTTTTTTCTGAAATTTCTTAATCTTAGTCTTACTATTCTTTTCTGAATCTTTCCGGTTAAAATTTGTAACATGTTCTATACCATCAAGCATTAAGTAAACTTGTACCTGATGCTATCACTATGCCAAATACAAATTTCATTTCTAGATTTGCCCACCCTCAATCACATGATATTTCTAAACAACAGAGTTTCATATCTTTACAGTATTAATCTTCCTACACCAAGTCATTTTACTGAAATTTGGGTTGCAAAAATAGCAGATAGGAGTTAGTTAAGGCAAAAGGCAAACGTTTCTTAAAAGTCAATTGACTATCATTGCAAAGCGTCCAGCCTCTTGGACACTTCAAATAAGCTGTGTAATTTCCTGATGATGTTGAAGGACCTTCATGAAAAATAATGGCTACAGTTACAAATGTTCTTCTAGAAATAGATACTTGAGAAGCCACAAAATGTTTAATTAAAGTTGACAATGTACTCCCATCAGCTCTGCATCGTTGAAACAGTAAAATTACATATTGTCCATATCTGTGGATAAATAAAGTTGATAACATTTCAGACTTACATTGAGAACAGACCATGTTCTGATGCGCATCTTCAACTAGTTTATTAAAAGACACTTCTTTACAGTCTGGTAATGTTAAATATATAAATCTTTCACTGTGTATATCAGTAATACTTGAAAATGAGCAATTATCACACTTATGTTCCCATTTATAAGAAAGGCCAAAAAGACTATCAATATCTACACCTTCATCTTCCAAAACTGTAAACATATACATAATAAATTCCTGACAATCTTGCTGAATATTCTGAGAAAATTGATTTAGTCCTGCACATATGTCTAAAACATTCCTTAGTTCTGAAACACTTGCCACTTAAACATCACCACTGCTACATTTTTCAAATGCAGAATTTAATGAACAACAAAATGTTTGCTCCCGATTTTGTACAATCTGTTTCTTAACATTTTTTTGAAAAAAAACAACATTAACTACTACATTTGCATAGCAGTTGACACCAGACCTGTTTTCAAACTTAAATCCAGCAATCTCTTCAATACTAAGCTTTGTCTGACGCCTACCAACGACAGCTACATCTTTTCTTCTACGTTTCTCGACTACTTCAGCACATTTTTCCTCATTTCTCCTTTTCTGACCAACCATACGCCTTTCAATTAAAGGATATTGAGGTAAACTTTATGCATATTCTCTTCTTAACCTATTATACTCCTTCACACAATTTAAATCTGCACTAATCTTTGTCTCATCATAATCAATTAGATAAAGTCCACATAAAGTTCTAACTCGCGATAAAGCAACATACGCCATACGCTCTTTGAATGCAGTGCTTCCAATATTTACCAAAGCACAATCTACACTTAAACCTTGAGATTTGTGAATAGTCACTGCATATGCCAAACAAATTGGAAATTGCTTCCGACGGACATATAAGTCTTTCACAAGTAAAAAATGAGTTGAACAGCGACTAATTTGTTGAACCTCCTCAATTCCATCAAATTTTATTCTTAAAAATTTCAATCTCATCTCTATTTGTGTAATTGACAAAACCAACAACATTACCCATTGCTCCATTTACCAATCCTCTTTCTACATGTAAATTTCTCCGTAAAATTATCCGACAATTTAAACATACATACAGATTTTTCTCTAAGCCAGCAGTTTTAGATATAGTTTTCTGAAGAGAATCCAATTTTAACTTCAACTTTTCAGACAAAACAATAGTAGTACCTTGATGCTCTACTCTATCTTTAGCTTCCAGTTTCTTAATTTCTTGATTTTCTAAATTCAACATTTTCTCATTAAAAACTGAACATTCTTTGAGAGTTGGCATCAAGCATATCACTGACTTATCTGCTACCTCTTTACTATATATTTTCTCAGGTACATTATCTTCATTAGGAAACAGCTTGGAAAGTAATCGTGTTCGTAGAGTGTCTTTCGCTTCTTCAGTTAATTTTCCAATCCTTATATCTTGAAGTATATTTCCATATTTAGTATCCTTTGCCTGTTGCATATTTTGAATCAGCTCAGTATATTTGAAATGTGACCATATATTAACATTTCCAATACTGCCCAGGCACTTTCTGGTCTCCTCATGCGTAACAAGTTCAAATACAGGTTGTCCTTTCACAGGAGTTAGCTGCAGTAGATCTCCAAAAACTATGACATGTTTACCTCCAAATAACACATCATACTCTGTCTTAAGTATCTGTTGCATTCTCAAATGCACAAAAGCAAGCATTAAATTGGATACCATGCTTACCTCATCAATAAAAAGAAGTTTACTTTTTTTAAGGACTCTAGAAACTTCAAAACAAGCTTCTCCAGATAGCTTGTGATATTGTAATTTATTTTCATGTTCAACTGGCAGCATCAGTAAATGAAGCAAAGTAATACCTTTAATATTATGTGCTGCCAATCCAGTTGGAGCAGTAACAACACACAACAGTGTTGACTGAGTTCTTTGCTGTAGATATGTAGTAATTCCTTTAATTAGGAAACTTTTACCAGTTCCAGCTTCTCAACTTACATATAGTCAAATAGGTTCAAATGACATACATGAGCAATCTTTTTTCTCATGACGAAAGCCATGCTCAATGTGCTCTGTCACTTCATCATATATCTGTCTTTGCTCACGATTAAATTGCTTCTTTAATTCTTCTAAGTTTATTACTTCCTCTTGACCTTGCTGCATTGCTCTTTCCACCTCATCCATGGCAGTGACTGCTTCATTTTGGATAATTGGTTGTCCCAGTGGATCTTGACTTAATGAAGCTGAACTTTGACTACCTTGTGAACTATCTCTAGCAATCTCCGCTGCAATTGTTGCTTCTTGCTCTATTTCATCATTCAACATTTGGAGATAATTACTAAAAACAGGACATTCGATACTACTTTTAGATGCGTTGAATGAATCTTCATAACTATCAAAGTCACCAAGTAGATCCTCTTCTGTACGCCATGGTTTACAGAGTTGCAAAAGAGCAAAATAGTAAAATTCTCTTTTGTCAGGTGTATCACAACTCAGTTTTCGATGATTAATCAAGTGTCCTTTTCTTTGTTTCACCAGACATCCTTCATGTCCAATTACAGCGTGTACACCTTTATCAATATTCTCTGTAATATTCCTTTTAAAAGTGTAGTTTTGAAGTATTTCATACAGACAAATGTTTTCAAGCAGAGTACTTATATTTAGATAGTATGACATGCGTGGAGAATCACGACGCGCACACTTAGGACCCGGCCTCTCCGGGCCCTGCCCGCTCCTGGTCTCTGGTGGTTGGTCGGGCGGACGGACGGCCCAATCGGCGTCCGGCCGACCCATTTCTGCTTCGGCGATATCGCGTGACCTGAGGGTCAGGGGGTGGAGCCTCTGGACCTATTTAGGGTCATTTCCCTGTGACTGGGGTCTCTGTTCCCGCTATCACTCCTGGATACCTGACTGCTCACGCCGGCACCTGGCCATTCTCGTGAGCCGTGCAGGTTTCCCGAAACTCTAGGAGCAGAAGGATCGAGCATCGTTCGTGTAGCCAGGTAAGGGGTTGAGTGCCTCGGGGGGCCTCGTGGGCAGCCGTGAGTCACGGTGGGTGCTGGGAAGGGATTGGAGTGTCGCTGCCTTACGGGGCTTACGGCTGTGTGTGGGGATCCTCGTGGTGCGGGCTCCAGCCGGGCGGCGTGACCGGTGCTTAAGGGTGCGGGGACAGGGAACTCGGGGCGCGTTAGGTACTATAGCAAGGTAGTGCGAAGCGCGATATAGTTAGCATGGCGCCAAAAAAGGGAGGTCAAAAGCGAAAGGAGTCTGAACCTGAACTAGCGCAGATTATGAAATTGCTGCTAAAGAAGTTGAGTAAGGAGGCTCCCGATAGCGGGGATGAGAGCGATTCTTCCCGGGGGGAGCAGCCCGAGATAGTGGAGCGGCCGCGCAGGGGGGTGCCACCGAAGGCCGCTTGTCCACCAGTAAAGAAGAAGGCCAAGTCGCAGCCTAAAAGAAAAGGGGTGAAGAGTAGGCCTAGCCCTGCCAGGGGGAAACAGGGATCATTAGGTCCCGTCCCCACACCTCCGGTAGACGCAGAGCGGGTTTTCCCTTCCGATCCCATGCCGAATGTGGCCACGGCAGTAGACCCAGTTGGTTCAGTTTTGTCTGAGATTAGGGAGGCGCTGAAGGCGTTGGCCCCGGGAGGCGCGGTACCATTAGTCACGGTCCCTCTGGCCCCACTCCCACCGCAGCCGGTGGCTGCAGTGGCAGCCGCTGGTGATCCGTTGGATAGCTTGCTGGCGTCAGTTTCCACATTAGTGGGCCAATTATCAGCCCCGGAGAAAGTATTAGAGAGAGTGAGCGCTGGGGCGGCGGCGCCGTGGGTGCCCCCGCAGGCCACAGAACAGGGCGCGTTGCAGGATATTCAGAGGCAGTTGGTGCTCTTAGTTGAGTCGCGCAAAGCGTTGCCCACTGTAGCGATTGGAGCCCAGCCACCCGCGAATTCGATTCCGGTGCCATCTACAGGAGGTAAGCCTGGTGATGCTACACTGAGGAGCAACGAGGTAGGAACTAGTCAGGGGAACGTGTTGTCTCAGTCAGGGATGTTAGCTACTCATGTGAGTATGGAAATGCGAGAGAAGATTTGGAAAGGTGCCTACGTGGATGTATTCTCCCTTATCAGGCCAAAGAGACGAGACGAGGATTACAAGGACAGGGATGGGAAAGAGCACTCCTTCCGAGAGCGGAGACCTAGGATAGAGGAGACATTAACCAATTGGTTGTTCGGCTTTCACGTTTATGTCTCAGTGTTGTTGGAAAAAAGGCCAGAGTTGGCGATTCCGCTGGTGTTTTATACTAATAAGATTGTAAAGGCTCACGCCACCCACGGGGGCTCAGCCTGGCTGACATATGATAGGGAGTTTCGCAGGGCGAAGGAGGAAAACCCGTCCATTTGTTGGGACCATGTTGAGGTCAATGCTTGGCTAGAGAGCGTAAGCAGTAGGGAACACCCGGCGAGGCAGTCCTTTCGGACTTCCCAGGGAGGGCCGGGCGAGAAGAAAGGCACATGTTGGGCATTCAATGGCAAAGGCTGCACATGGCCCCCCGGGCAGTGCAAGTTTAAACACGCCTGCGCCTACTGCGGTCACCCGTCCCATCCCGAACCAAGGTGCAACAAGAAATCCAAAGAACGGGGGGTACTGCCCCTAAGGATATCAAGCCCCCCCAAGCCTAAACTGCCTACTCCAGTAAATATTGAAAAGATGATTTTTTGGTTGAACAGGTACCCGGACAGGGCAGCTGCTAGGATGTTGTTTGAGGGTTTTTCCAGGGGATTTCGTATCACAGCGTCTCATGTTCCCCCTATTAGTCAATGTAGCAACCAAGTTTCAGCAAGGACCCATCCCTCAGTTGTGGCCACAAAGGTGGAAAAAGAGCGGGCCTTAGGCCAAGTAGCAGGCCCATTCCCGGCTCCTCCATGGGAGAACTTTGTGTGCTCCCCTTTGGGAGTAGTGCCCAAGAAGGAGCCGGGACAATTACGGATGATTCACAATCTATCCGCACCAAAGGGTGCATCGGTAAATGATGCCATCGACCCAGCAGTGTGCTCAGTGACGTACTCGTCCTTTGATGCCGCGTTCAGAAAGTGAGGAACTAGGCCAGGGGGCATTGCTAGCGAAAACTGATATTGAGTCAGCATTCCGCTTGCTGCCGGTGCATCCCGAGGACTACCATTTGCTAGGCTTTCAGGTCCAACAGAAATTTATTACAACAAATGTATGCCTATGGGTTGTGCAGTTTCTTGCAAGTACTTTGAGACCTTTAGCTCCATGCTGCAATGGGTGTTTTCGGAAAAGTCAGGATGTACAGATGTGGTGCATTACTTAGACGACTTCATGGTGATGGGCCCCGCGTCCTCAGATGCCTGCGCTTTGGCCCTGAACCAGCTGGTGGCCATATTGAAGGAATTTGGGGTGCCGCTGGCACCGAGCAAGACAGTCGGCCCAGACACGTGCATGTCCTTCCTGGGCATTGAAATTGACACGGTAGTGGGGGAATGTAGATTGCCGATGGATAAAGTAAGAGCCTTTTCCCTAGCCATTGCGGTAGCCTTGGCGTTTCCGAAGGTGACGTTACATCAGTTACAAGTTCTTGTGGGTCAGCTAAATTTTGCTTTACGCATCATTCCCATGGGACGCCCTTTATCGAGGTCTATAGCCTGAGCGATGGTGGGTTTCACCCAGAAGCATCATCGGGTGCGATTAACAGCAAGGGTTAAGGAAGACCTCAAGGTATGGCGAGACTTCCTCACAGATTTCAACGGGCGGGTAGTGTGGCCCGCGCCGCCGGTGTCCAGTGTGGAGCTAGGCCTATACACCAATTCAGCCGGGAGTGTTGGATTTGGGGCTATCTTGGGCCCTTCCTGGTGCGGGCGGTCTGGCCAGCGGAGTGGCACTTAGCAGGATTGACGAAGAATTTGGCTTTCCTAGAGCTTTTTCCAATTTGGGTGGCAGTTAAGGTCTGGGCAGATCGCTTCAGGGACCGGGCAGTGACCTTTTGGTCGGATAACATGGCGGTGGTTCAGGTTATCAACCGACAAGGGGCGACTTGCCCGCATGTGCTTAGGTTGCTGAAGCTGTTGGTGTTGGCATGCTTGAAATTGAATTTGACTTTTAAGGCTGCACATATACCTGGTGTTGATAACCATGCTGCTGACGCTTTGTCTCGTTCCAAGTTGTAGGACTTCCGGAGGTTCCACCCGCAGGCGGAAGAGCGCATGACGACGTTCCCTACGTCACTGTGGAAAATTGGAGCCCCGCTTTAACGGGGCTGGTAGGTGCCGCTCTGAGTGATCGCACCAAACGTGCCTATCAGTCACAGTTTAATGTTTACAAAGCATTTGTGGAACAGTTGGGTGATGCGAGGGTCTTCTCAACTGTAACGATGTTCGCCTTTTTACAGGTTCTGAAGGATCAGGGCAAAACAGTGTCCTATGCTAGGGCTTCCCTGGCTGCGATAGGCTTCTTTGCTAAACTGGCGGGGGAGCGGGACCCTCGGGCTTCATTCTTGATCAGGAAGACCTTAGCAGGTTGGGCCCGATTAGACAGGTCACGGCGGGACTGTCGTAGGCCTTTGGATCTCCCGACCTTGATTGATATTTTGGGGGTACTGCCTGTTATTTGCCAGTCACCATTCGAGGGGATCATGCTGGGGGCGGCCTTCTGCCTGGCCTTCTACGGGGCCTTTTGCCTTGGTGAGATTGTTGGGGCCTCCAGATTAGACCATGGGGGGGCTTGCAGCTCAGGGATATCACCATTACCCCGGCAGGCCTGGTATTGCGGCTGAGACGGTCCAAGACAGACCAAACAGGAAAAGGGGTCAACATCCAGTGACGGCCAGCCCCAGGGATAGCTGCCTGCCCCGTATCTCGTATGCAGGCGTACCTGGCCTGACGCCCTGCAGGGGGGGTCGGCTCTGTTCGTCCATGAGAACGGGGATTGCCTGTCTCAATACCAGTTCAAGGCAGTATTTGGGTTGGCCCTGGGGGAGCTGGGGCTGGGAGCAGTGGGCTATTCTTCTCATTCCTTTAGGATTGGTGCCGCAACTTTAGCGGCAGGGGCGGGTCTGGCCCCCAACATAGTGAAAGGTGTAGGTTGCTGGACCTCTGATTGCTACAAACGTTATGTAAGGCCTGAATTGTTGTAACACGTATGTGTGCAGTGTCTAACGGCTTCATCTCTCTCCTTTCTGATTAGTATGCCCGCTTCCGTGGTATGGGTACTCGGGTACACTTTCGTGCGTCGCGCGGCGGTGCGCTTGCAGCGAAGAGAGGTGGTGAAACCGGCCGCATTGGGCGAGACCGTATGGCATGGCGTTGGAGGGATGCGGATCCGACACTTGAGGCGGAGCGTCGAGGAGTTCAGGGCACGAGAGCGCAAATCGCCGGATTGGATTATTTTGCATTTGGGAGGCAACAACATGGTCGACAGGGGGCGCTTGGCTGTCAAGGAAGCCCTACTAGCAGAGTTTGCCTGGCTGGGGCATGAGTTCCCATCGACAAAAATAGTCTGGTCTGGCATGATATCACGCAGGGCATGAGGCCCAGGAGTGCGTCCTAGATTTTTAAACGTCTCGGTGAGGCGATTGAACGGCGAACTAGCAAGGTTGTGCTCAGTGAAGGGCCGCTTGCGCTACCTCCAGCACCGGATGATTTCCGGAGAAGCAATGTACCACCAGGATGGGGTGCATTTGTCGGACTATGGAACTGATACTTTTATCCAAGAACTTGGGTCATTTATTCTGAACGCAGGTGGGGAGGGTGGCAGACCTGTGGGCCTTGACAACCCTTGTGGCGGAGAAGAGACCTGCGATCAGTAAATGGTGGCTAAACAAGATGGATGGGAGCCCGCTTGCCGGGCGCCATAGGCCAGCTCTGAGGGGGGATATGGCAAGC
Source organism: Lissotriton vulgaris (assembly GCF_964263255.1). Lineage (NCBI taxonomy): Eukaryota > Metazoa > Chordata > Amphibia > Caudata > Salamandridae > Lissotriton > Lissotriton vulgaris. The sequence continues at coordinate 62,270 of NW_028248497.1, read as the reverse complement.
GCTCCACTGGGAGGAATTGACCACCGCCTGGGGAGGCTAGGGCGACAGATTTCGAGCCTCCCGGGTGACCCGGGGCAGCCTGGAGGTCGAGAGGTGGGCATGTTCTTGCTTGTCATGTTTATACAATGTGGTGAATAAACATGGCCTTTTTAACCCACCCGAATCTCTGGTGATTTCAAATGTGGGGATCTTGCATGTCTAGGGTAGTTGGGCGGCGGGGACATATCTGGAGGGTACGGGTCCTATGACATGCGTGGAGAATCACGATGCGCGCACTTAGGACCCGGCCTATTCGGACCCCGCCCGCTCCTGGTCTCTGGTGGTTGGTCGGGCGGACGGCCCAATCGGCGTCCGGCCGAACCATTTCCGCTTCGGCGATATCGCGTGACCCGAGGGTCAGGGGGTGGAGCCTCTAGGCCTATTTAGGGTCATCTCCCTGTGACTGGGGTCTCTGTTCCCGCTATCACTCCTGGATACCTGACTGCTCACGCCGGCACCTGGCCATTCTCGTGATCCGTGCCGGCTTCCCGAAACTCCCACCCACCCGTCCCTTAGATTAATGGTTTGGGGGGCGTTGTGTGGAGAAAAGACCTGCGATCAGTAAATGGTGGCTAAACAAGATGGATGGGAGCCCGCTTGCCGGGCTCATAGGCCAGCTCTGAGGGGGGATATGGCAAGCTCCCCACTGGGAGGAAGTGACCACCGGTTGGGGAGGCTAGGGCGACAGATTTCGAGCCTCCCGGGCAACCCGGGGCAGCCTGGTGGTCGAGAGGTGGGCCCCGGTAATGGCGGACAAGGATAGAAGGGCGGGACCCACCTCTCTAAGGGGCAGGTGCACGGCACTTGGCGTAGGATACCCAGTTGCGAGATGCAAACCAGATGGTGTTCCTCCTTTAGGGTTGGGAAGGTAATGGAACTGATATGCTCATAAATGTAGTTATGTTATAACTTGTGAATTTAGATATGCATGTTCTTGCTTGTCATGTTTATACAATGTGGTGAATAAACATGGCCTTTTTAACCCACCCGAATCTCTGGTGATTTCAAATGTGGGGATCTTGCATGTCTAGGGTAGTTGGGCGGCGGGGACATATCTGGAGGGTACGGGTCCTATGTATCCAACATATTTGTTTTCAGAATGTCTGTACTGTTTGGTTCTTTCTGGGCTAAATATTCAAATTCTTGCACAGGTTTCAGAACACGGTTTCGTGTTTCTGTAAAACCCAAACTCACCCAGAGAATAGTCCTTGATTTTGCATAAAGACTTGCTGATCATAACCGATCACAACATTCATATGCTCCAATTTCTCGATGAGACAACATCTTCAAACTGTACGTATACAATTTCTTGCTTAGGCTCTTTTCTTGAGAAATGTCTTCCCACATCTCCTGCAGTTCCGTCTTTTCAGATTTCGTGATGTAAGACGTTACATATCAAGCCACAGCAATAGAGTTGTCTGCAACATATTGTATGTCCATGTTAGAATTCCACATGGACAAAATGACTGGGTTATAGTCATTTATATATTTGGATTCTTCACCTCTTCTTAAATTGTACGTATTTTTAGGTGACCTTCTTCTGATGTTATGTCGCAAAAATGACATCAAATTATGTGACTCTTCCGTTTGAAAGTACCGATCGTGCAAATCCAAAACGACATTTGGTGTAGAATTTACTCTTTGATTTGAATTTTCGCCGACAATATTTTCCACAATGATGACTTTGAAAACGTAACACTTTTCCTCTTAAGTCCTTATCAGTTGTACTAATAGGTATGTCACAAGTGGCATACTGTTCAATAAAAGACAGTACAGTCTCATCCGAATCTGATCCAAATTTAGGAGCATCCTTGATCCATAACAGCATATGAATATGAGGAGCACCTCTTGCTTGATATTCTTTTCTCCAAAAGAAATTCAGTACTTCACCAAGAGGCGGATTTTTCTTGTTTGTAATAAAAGACATCATAGCTTCAAATCTATGATTAAAATATCTGCAAACATTAACCGGATCTAACGAACACAGTTCTCCAGGTGTCTTGTAGTTTATATTTTCTATGTTTGCATTCGCCTCCCGAAGAAATTCAAGTAAATCTTCCCAAGCATACTCTGCACAGCTTAGAGTTAAAAACCATGCAGGTGCTCCTATGTTTCTAAGCATGCACTTCAAATCTCCATGACGACAGTACCAATACTCATTAGTACCACGCTGACAAGCCATTAAATTAATTAGGTGTGAATCCAAAACACTATCTTTCTGTTGCACTTTATCCATAAATTCCTTTTCTGAAATATTTTGCAGATGAACTCCACTTTTTAAGATATGGTTTACTGCATAAGACAGACCGGATAAGTCACTCTCAAACAGAAGATGAAACAAATATGGAATGCATTGGCGAAACCTCGGATCTTCTGCATATAATCTTGTTGTCCGGTACTCAGATGCAGGATTCTGCATAGGTCGATCATCATATCGTGTACCTTCACCTGTAGGGAATAACTGTGGAAAACAACGACCTTCCAAACTTTCTTCCCATACACTAATAGGATTTCCTTTTGCTTTTTTCATCTGAAATAATTCAATAGCATTCCCTATTGCTTCTTTGGAATGCAGTGGATGAGCACTGTAATGCTAATAAATGTCTTCACTTCTAGATAAGTCAACTTTTTCAATTTGTCCAATAGACAAATCAGTGTCCTCTTCTTCACTTACTTCTTCTTCATCTACGTATAAATCTTTATAGTACTTATTGTTTTGGACTAAATACAACTTTGCCTTTTTGACTTTTCTAACATCCACTAAATCTTGCCAGATTTTCTTACTCTTTGTAGGTACACCATTAACTAGAATAACTAGAGGTTCCTCTTCTACATTTTCAACACCAATTGTTTCCATATTTTTTTTTAATCAAGTGGCAAATATACAACTCTACCCTTTAATCCTCTTTGTAAATCTGAAGGATTTAATTTACCAGTCTTAGGCTCCATACGAACAATAGCCTGAAAAGGATGTACACATTGAATCAGAATAGTCTCATAAGTATTTAAATCCATCAGTTCCGATGGAATATTTATCAACTCAAGATTATTATGGACAGCTCTAGCAGGCATTCTATTTTCTTTCAATTTATTATAACAATATTTACAAATACGTTGCTCAAAACCCAAATCAAAATAGTTTTCCACCAACAAATAAGTTGCAAAATCTTTCCATTGACTATTACTTTCATCTTCACTTTTTAAATATAAATCAACTAACCTAGTTTGACTTTTGTAATGAATGCGTCGACAACAGACACAAGAAAAATTTGGTTTCTCACCAGCAATAACCTTAAACCTTGTTATTTCCTGTTCAAAATTTTCAATATTAACATTTACAACATTTTCTAACACATTTCCTTCTATAATTATATCAGTTTCTGCATTATCTTCTTCTGGACCAAAATAACTTACCTCAATTTCTGCACAAATCTTCTTAACATCCTCCGGGTAGCCTCCGGGTAGTTACGCGCTATTTAAGTGCAATTTTCATTTCATTTCATTTCATTCATTTCATTTCATTTCATTTCATTCACATCCATGCAAAAGAGCACTATTTAACTCTTTAAGTTTAAGTGCTGGACTTTCCGCATAATACAACTTTCTCACTAATTTTCTCATTTTGGTATGATGCACTGCTAACATCCTGAAGTGATGAAACACACTCTGGCATATTTCTTTAGAAAGACAAGCCAGAGAATGACCTTGCAGACCAATTTTTTCTCGCACTCTGCAATGATCTAATTCGTGCAACATTACAATATTTTTTTAAAGACTTTCTTTAGTGTACTTACGTAAGAAATTGCGAAAGAAATCAATTGAATCCTGTCGTACACTACAAATGCTACTACAATTCCAACTGTAAACAGGAATATTAGGACGTCCCTCTAAAGCTTCTCCAGCCATCACCTCTTCTGCATTTCTAACCACAATTTTCTCTTTCTCAATTACACAACCATCCTTCACCTCATGTGCTCGAACACTGGTGTCAACTGCATGCAACAAATCGTTACTTTGAAAGTAACTCTCTTCATTAAAAAATGGTTCAGAAGTTGAAGTATGCATCCACTTCCCAGAAAACACTTTACAAAAATTACTTCTATTTATGTGTCTCTTCCATTTACTTTTAGCTTTTAAAACTCGGATTGCCTTATTTAGTGTATTTATTCTATTAAGTACTAAAATAAATAATTTTCTTTTTGTCTCAAACGCGCGCTGAACAATACCCTTTATATGTTGTTTCTTCTTAAAAAAGCAGATCTTCTTTTACAAACTTTCTCCTTTTTTAATAAATTCGAAACTACTCTGTTATAAAACATACGCTTCCTGATTCGTGTAAAGTGATTCGTCCGAGTTTTACTATAAAGATTTTCCTCTCTGCTGATTCCAGAAACATTTTTATGTTTGGTTCCATTTCTCCTTCTCTTTTTCCTTTTGAACGTTAGCGCTAACAGTTTTCCTTTCACATAATCTTCTCAAAAAACTTTTGGTTTTCTTACCAGGAGCACTCTTCTTTTTATCCGTCCTTTGTTCTTTTGATAATTCTTGAATTTCTTTCTTCTTCAAATTGTAAGTCCGTTTATAGAGCTTTCTATTTTCACTTCTGGTCGGCATAATAATTTACGATTTTGATGAAAATGACAATCTGTAAAACACAAACATAACAAATATTATAGTTGGCTACTAGCATATAACGTACAAATTAAAACCACAGATTCATTTTCTAAGTAGAATAAAGACAAAGAAAAAGTCTCTGAACAGAGTAGGAAATCCTGTAGTGAATGTTGGTTCTAAATTTATGACAGTCCATAACTGTGTTAACATTATAGACATATTTTCTAATTCTAATTTTTTAAAGCATACAAACAGTACACTTTTTTCAAGAACTATCGGTCATCCTAGTGCTTTAATCTTTTTTCCTACAATCTCTTTTACACTTCATGAGAACATGTCTTATCACTCTCATAAAGCAGATGAACGACGAATAGGACAAAAAAACTGTCTTCAAGAATGTTTTACTAGTAAAAATAATTGTATTCATTTAAAAGTTCATAATTTAATAGAACTTCCAGCATAACGTCATCAGGGACTTCTTGTAATTCATAGTCCTCATCCCCTTCCACCATCTCTAAATAGGCAGAGTTCAAGGAAATGTCCATGAAATCATCATTCTCATTTTGTATTTCCTCCTGAAACACAGCTTCTAATATTTCGTCCATCACTTCATTTATAATTTCGAAATGAATTTCTTTCTCTTGAGAACAATTCTCCATCTCTATATTCTGTTTGATCTTCTGTATCCTTTTAAACAAATATAGAGACTAAATTATATCTTTTTTCATAAATATATTACATAAAAGTACCTTTACAAATTTTTAAACTACATATATTTTTATAATTTCTAACTTATTAACTACATATATTAAGATAGCACCTTCCTCTTGTTTTGAAAACAAACTGGCAGTATAACCCTAAACATTAACACTGATCCTTTTTTTTGCATTAAATAATTACTGCTGTTAAAAGACATTTTACTGTAAAATTTGTTTTTAGATTTTCTAGATATCAGAAATATTGATAAACTTTAGAATTAATTTTTAGAGATCCATTTTCTGAGTTCACCACTACAAAGTGCTATTCAAACTATATACACTCTAAAGAGAAAGCTCACATTGTACAAACCATAACATTCACATAACAGATTACTACTTCCCACAGAGACAGTTGCTTTTATGTTTGAACAGCATACTCAGCATGTGAATTTCATAGCATATACAAAATTTCATGCTAACCATGAAGAACCACATCATAATAAAGCTCTGCAAATATATGTAATACAGTGCCTATAGATAGTACAGTCACAGATATGCAGAAAAGATGCCCATCACACCAAGAACCATATCATAATACCCCTCAGTAAATGAAGAAAAAAGACTGCCAAACATAATACAGCATGATTTCAAAAATAATGAACACTTCGCAAGAATTATTCATGGAAACAGGAAAGAATTATACTCAAATGATACGTAAACCTGAACTCCATCAAAAAGAGCACATGCAGCAGGCCCATAAAAAGATAATTTCAACTGTCAGTAGAAAAATATCTCAAAATAAATATCTAGTACAAGCAGATACAGACATGGGAAAAATAGAAGATAAAATCATGGTCCAAACCGAAATTTTACAAATATTTAAAAAAATCTTCTTTATTATTTTAATGTGCACCCAAAAAAATTGCCTTTGCAAAAATACCAACTCAACTGAAAAAAAGAATATAATTCCTGGAATTCTCTGATATGGAAGGCAGGTTGTTGCTTTTCAGCACCAAACACTATAAAAAAATAAAATAATAAAATGTAATTAACCTATTACAGACATATTTATTACACAACATAGAGCCATTGTAGCAAAGAACAAGCATACCAGATAATTTTCCCAAGATTCTCTACCATTAGATATCATAATGCCTAACTAAGTTCAATAATTGTTTATTTAACACATAACATACCTAAATATAAAATAAAATATCAAATATAGAGTACAAAATAGATACAGGACAGGAGAGATACAAACTACAGGAAAGAGAGAGACAGTAGCAGGAAGAGGAACATAAAGAGACAAACTAGCATTCAAAGCACAAACAGATAGGCAGAAAAATAACACCACCACTAAAAAGTCAAGAAACAAAGGGAAGGTATAATAAAGAAAAAGATGACCATACAGACGGAGTCACAAAGTAAAAATAACAGACAAAGAACAAAGAAGACAAAAGACAGGAGGTACAGACACAGAGACGACAACAAGCAAACACTACAATAGGATGAGCGAGAGCAGAAGGAACACAGAGATGGACAAACAAAGCAGTAGAGAGAGAAAGATGGAGAGAAGGAGAGTGAATAAGAGGAAAAGAGATATACACCACCATACAGACAATCTAGGAGGAAGACAGAGAACAGGAGACAGAGAAGCATACAAAAAGAGCACGAGAAGAAGAGAGATATCACAAGGGACAGTGAAGTTAAGAGTGCTTTCAGGCCAAAAATAAAACAATCTCAGAAATGAATAAATATAGTGAAAACCACAACCAACACAAAGAGACCAAGAGAAACAAAAAGAATAAGATACAAAACGTCTCATTTATGAAAGCCTTGCGCCAAAGATACGTCACTTTTACCCATGTTAAAAGTGATGCACCGGCAGCACAAGGCCTTCATAATTAAAGGCCCATGTGAGGGAGAACAACAACTGCATAGAGAGAAAATGTATAAGAGACAGCAACGGTAAAAATCAAAGAATAAGCAACATGCAGAAAAACTGCACAGTAGACAAAGAAACAGAGGGCGAGCCAGACACACTAAAATATATAAAGTAAACAGCACAAAACAGTATGTTGAGAAAACGAAAACAGCAACACAGATATATGTATACTGACTCCACTAACTTAGTGCAGAACGTATCTGTTACAAGAACTTCTGCAACATTTTTAATCACAACTCTTTTTTCCCTTTACCCCCACCACTTTCCCCTCTAAACTCTCACCCACCATTGCAGCTCTCAACCACAAACCACACTGTAAATTTTGCCCTCTAATTTTTTACATATAGGTATGGTACAACACGTAACATCATACCTACAGCAACTAAGTACTAATACCTTTGACACAGATTAATAGCTGCACAACATAACTAAAAAGTCTGCCTACGCCAGGCCTCAAAAGTACAGCCCAATACACAACAAGCCTACCTTTAAGAAACTGCCTGTGTTGAAACTCGAACAGATCCAGCCAGCTTAAAGCCCTGAAACTATCTTATTTTTCTCCTCTCTCTTTAAACCAGGAGTCTCCAAACCGGTTCTGAAGGGCCGGATCCATGCCATATTTTTTGGATAACCCCATTGAAAAACATGTAGTCATTTTTAACATCTGGCATGCATCTGGCCCTCCAGGACCGCTTTGGAAACCCCTGCTTTAAACCTTTATATTTCATTTCCAAACCACGTTTGCTTTCCATTACACACGTTTTTTTTCAATGCTCCACATTGAACGCCTTAACACTTTTCCCTTTTTAGTATCCGAATCCACAACTGCAACATGGCTAATGCACGAATTAATTAGTCTACCTTTCCTGTTTTTTCACTCTTTAAATTCTATACATTTCTTCACATAAATAGATACCAGCGGCTCAGTACCTCCTACAGTCATAAAACTAAGTTGCTCCCTTTCACTTACAAATGCCTTTGAGATGGCAAAAAAATGTCGGGCAGATTTATAATCCCTTTACGCCTCTTTAGCATCACTTTTAACATTTGACAAGTGAAGCAAAACTGCCGCACGGAGCATGTTAATCTGCCCCTAAATCTTTATAGAAATGACTGTACTCAAACATGTAATTAGTCGTCCACATGCAGGCACTTTTCAATCACATAACTTATTTAACTAGAATCGCTGTAATGTTGTCTTTTCAAAGATACACCAGTGCCTGCTGTAATGCCGACTTTTTCTTTATTCTTCAACAGTGGTAATTTTTTTTTCATGTAATGAAAATTACTATGACTTTTTAAACGGCAAAGCTTACACGGTAATAGTCACTCTGCACATGCTTCCCTTTAAGAATTTAGTTTATCTACCCCCGCATGTGAACCTTGATGTTTCCATCTGGCAGCGAATTCCGGCCCTGAATCACAAGAAATGAACAACTGTCTTATTGTCACAAAAACAAGTTACCCTACCATCTGTTCACACACATATCTTTCACTTAGCTAATATTCACAGAGAAGTGCATTCCTTATAAAATAGTGACCTTCCTTTACAACTTGCTGAGGTGACTCCCTTAATTTTTAACGCATCCTCCACTTCAAGACAGGCTATTTTTTTTATAACTACTAAGCAATGGTTTAGTGACTGGTCTGGCAGAAATTATATCAAGTCATTCTGCTACTCTTCACTCCATAGTCGGCGACCTATTTTTCTGGACTTCCTGTTGAACTACCAGTGCTGCGACTTTTGTGTTCCTATCTTGTTTATTTAAAAATGGATGTCCCTCCTGTCTTCGAAAACGAGCCGCAACACTTAGAACTATTTCGCCAGAGGATGCATGACTACTACGGCATCTTACCACTCTCGACTTTGAATGCATCATATCGATTATCATTTCGATATTCCTATCTCACCTGTGTGCAGCCTGTATTTCATTGCCTGAGCTGTGATTTCATGTGGGCCCTGGACTTATGTCCCTGCAACTTGGTACCTCCTGAAGTGAATTACAATCATCTCATGAATCCGTTAATTGATCATGAACAGCTTTGTTCCAACGGAGGGATTATGGCTTTTCCAGCGATATATGGCTGAGATACCCGCCACCCCCTCTCAACACAATCCCCAAAAAGGAGGGAAACCGGAAACAGTTCTTAAAGTTTTTGGATGTGGGATGGAGTGACCATCCCGGCCGTATTTATTAAAACAAAAAATTAAAACATTAAACGTTTTCATGTTATGTACAATTTCATTATCACATTACGATGTTTGGCTAACCTTAACATAATCTCTAATACAGAGGTTCTCCTAGCCGAACTAGCATCCTACAAAACATTCTCTAAGAACACTGAAATTGTACATCCTAACGTTTAAGGGCCAACGGCAAGGTCATAACCGGTGTCAAGATCCCTAACCAGACTTACCCCTCCCACTTAGGAGGGGCGATGGCACAGAGGCTTACCTCAAGTGCAACTACTAACAATTTCCCTTGACTTGACGGGGGCACTTAAGACTCGACGCCATTTAAAGGTCGTTCGAACACTTGTGTGTGGTATCTAGAAGGTATCGTTGACCTCTCCCCACCCCACACAACTTACCGCATCTGCCGTCGCAGATGACACTGGCCCCGGGAAATTCCCCAGGAGGGGGCTGTAACCCCTCCTACAAAGGAAGGGGCCTTGACCGCCTTTCCTTTACTTCCGGCGACCCGCCCTTAGACGGGACCGCCTCCCCACTGAGGGGCCAATGGCCACCTCTCCCGAGCGCTCCCATCCGTGTTGGGTGACGCCCACTCATAGGGATCTACCAATTAGTGCTCACCGATCATGACCTTACCGCCTACCAAAAATAAATACGACAATTCTTAAACCTATGAAAACATTGGTCGCTACGACCGAAAAGAACATGCTAGAAATGCAACACTACATCAAATCATTTTAATCGTAACAACCTAAACGATATTCACCATACTTTATTATGATTAACCACAAACTGATACTGTTACAGCCTGTAAACGAAACGGAAAAACAAACTTATCAATTCACTTTATTGCACAACAACTTTGCTGTCCTCAGGGGCTGGTGGGTGGGTCAAAATTGGCTCTTCGTTCCGTCCCGAGCTCACGTGTAGCGAGGAGGTGCAGCTTCGGAGCACAAGAACAAGAGGACGTCTTCTGGTCTTGCGCCTTCTTTTATCCGTCTTCAGGGCGGGCGAAAACCCGCCCCTGCCCGCCCCGAGGGCGTGGCTGGCTGCGTCGGTGTCTAGGCCAGCCCACTCTAGGGCGGGAAAAAGCGCGCCCCGGCTACGCCGCTTCGGGCATACCAGCCGAGACGCGCCTCCCGCCCAAAAATGGCTTCCCGGGGGGATCGAGGCACTCATCCATACGTTCGGGGGGACCGAGTGGTTGCCCCTTTCCATATGGCTGAGATACCCGCCACCCCCTCTCAACACAATCCCCAAAAAGGAGGGAAACCGGAAACAGTTCTTAAAGTTTTTGGATGTGGGATGGAGTGACCATCCCGGCCGTATTTATTAAAACAAAAAATTAAAACATTAAACGTTTTCATGTTATGTACAATTTCATTATCACATTACGATGTTTGGCTAACCTTAACATAATCTCTAATACAGAGGTTCTCCTAGCCGAACTAGCATCCTACAAAACATTCTCTAAGAACACTGAAATTGTACATCCTAACGTTTAAGGGCCAACGGCAAGGTCATAACCGGTGTCAAGATCCCTAACCAGACTTACCCCTCCCACTTAGGAGGGGCGATGGCACAGAGGCTTACCTCAAGTGCAACTACTAACAATTTCCCATGACTTGACGGGGGCACTTAAGACTCGACGCCATTTAAAGGTCGTTCGAACACTTGTGTGTGGTATCTAGAAGGTATCGTTGACCTCTCCCCACCCCACACAACTTACCGCATCTGCCGTCGCAGATGACACTGGCCCCGGGAAATTCCCCAGGAGGGGGCTGTAACCCCTCCTACAAAGGAAGGGGCCTTGACCGCCTTTCCTTTACTTCCGGCGACCCGCCCTTAGACGGGACCGCCTCCCCACTGAGGGGCCAATGGCCACCTCTCCCGAGCGCTCCCATCCGTGTTGGGTGACGCCCACTCATAGGGATCTACCAATTAGTGCTCACCGATCATGACCTTACCGCCACAGGTCCGGATAGTTGACCGGCTATCCGGACCCCCCACAAAACTCCTACCTAAAGGTCATGTTTTAAAGATTTTAACCAGGCTAGGAAGTCTCCTATGAGTAACTCATTCCCCGCCCTCGACAAATGCACACCATCCCCCAGATACATACTGTCATCATTAATACAATTATGCGAGATCGAATGCAATGTCTTGGAACGGAACAACCTACTCACTTTGTTATTCAATTTTTTAACAGAATGATTCAAAGCAGGGATCGAGATAGCCCCCCGCCACACTTTTCGTGGGATCATATGAGACCACGCAATCAGGCACCCCGGAACTCTCCTCGCTAACCAACTTACCGTGGAAAGCATAGCCTCCAGGAGAAGTCGTCTACCGGTGGTGACCAAATCATTGCCCCCTAAATGCACTATGACTATGGACGGCGGTGACCTCATCCGCTCTAACAAGCCCTCAAAAAATTCCTGAAACTGGTCAATACAGAGACCGCCCCTTCCGTAGAAGGACACTCTGTACCCGTATTCCCCAGGTACGTGAAACATGTCACCTGCTTTGAATACGTCTGCGGCCCGTCTCACGTATGAGTGGCCCACGACCCACACCTCCTTCCTCACAGCCGGTGACGTGCGACCGCTGGCCTGGTGTTGGGTCGACTGCTCAGTCTGCCCTGCCGCGTAGGCTTGCGCAACTGAAAACAAACAAAAGACAAGAGGCGTGAGTACATGATTACAGCTTCACAACATGTGCAATCGCACGTACCTCTTATAACAATTGGAGGACCAGCGCCCCACACGTTTCACTTGTTCTACATTAAGACCCCTGGCTGTAGCTTCAGTGGCAGCCCCTATACGAAAGGAGTGGGTCCCAAATTCGCCCGGGTCCAAGCCCGCTGCGGCAATGGCCATTGCAAGCACCCGTTGAAACTGAAACCTCGTCAGCGGGGTGGCGTCTGCATGCCTCAACAATGTCCCCCCCCATGATGCCACTCTCTGTGCTAGGTAATCTTCTAAGCACTGTACCGGACACATGGATGACTCGGGGTCCCTGCGAATGATCGTGCAGTCCCCTCTCCCATCTTGGTCAGTCTTAGACCTGAGAAAGGAGACAATCATCGCATTCCCCCTGATCTGAACATGTTCCCTGCACAAGCCCCCCGTCACATCCTGTTTGTTCCTTGCAACCAGCTCACTAACTCTCATAGCCCCGTGAAACGCCAGCGTAAATGCAGTCCGGAACAAACAGGTCTCAAAAGGGGACGAGCATGTGTTAGGGAGTGTGTCCAGTAACTGGGACAACCTGTCTAGACCTATCGGTCGCCTCACGTCTACTCTGCGACCCTCTAGGCGTTGCCACCCCCGCAGCGCTTTCTGTACTGTGAAAGACGCTGTTGGGTCCAGGATGCCATGGGCCCTGGCAACAAAGGAAATGGCGGCACGATGCCTTTGGGCCGTAGCCACCGATTTCCCAGCCCTATGTAAAGACATCAGAAAGAGTACTACCCACTCTTCCTGACCCCACAGACCCCCTCTCTCTGCCCCTAAAAAGGCTAAATAGGCCTGGAACGCCCCTTCGTATGCCTTCCTTGTCCTGGGTGCTAGACTCTCTCCCACGAGGTGACGAAGTTCGGGGCACCGAGAGACCAGAGAGCTTCGGGGAAGGGTGCCGGCTCCGGGTCCGCTGAAGGAAGGAAACCCGAGAAAGCCTGCATGTGAAAACGAGACAGTGCGTCAGCAGCCTGATTCATCACCCCTGGGACATGTTTTGCTCTGAATACCACGTTCAGTTGCATACATAGTAGGACAATTTCTTTGAGCAGCCTCAAAATCAATTTACAATGGGCTGACTGACTATTGATGCATTCTACCACGGTCATATTGTCGGACCAAAAAACGACAGAATGATCTCTGAAACCTTCTGGCCAGGTTCTCAGGGCCACGAGAATGGGAAATAATTCAAGGAAAGCAATATTACTCGTTAGCCCCTTCTCGTGCCACCATAGGGGCCATCTTTGAGCAGACCAGTTCGTGCCGAAGATGGCGCCAAAACCTATGCTTCCTGCTGAATCTGTCCATAGCCCAAGCTCTTCTGAGGACACGGCTGGCTTGTTCCAGACGACTCGGCCATTGAAGTCCGCCAAGAATGCTAACCATATCCGCATGTCCTGGCGGACCTCAGCCGATAACCTCGTGCGATGATGACCCTCCTTCAGGCCAACCATCGCTTGGGCAATGGAGCGGGAAAAGGGGCGAGCCATTGGGATTACCCTCAAGGCAAAGTTCAACTTTCCCACTAATTGTTGCAACTGATGCAGTGTAACCTTAGGTGTATTCAAACATACTCGGAGGGCTGTCCTGAATTTCAACACTTTGCTAGCTGGTAAACGGAAACACCCCTCCCCTGAGTCCAACTCGATCCCCAAAAACTCGAGGCAAGTCGTGGGACCCATAGTTTTACCCGGTGCCAACGGCACGCCAAATTGACTCATCAACACACAGAATTCATCTAAGGCCTGGGCACATTCGGGATTTCGGGCGGGACCAAGGAACAAAAAGTCGTCAAGGTAGTGCATTACATTTCGAAAACCCGTTTTCTTAGTGAACACCCATTGCAGGAAAGTACTGAATTGTTCAAAGTAAGCACATGATATAGAGCATCCCATTGGCATACACCTATCCATGTAAAATGATCCCTGGAACCCGAATCCCAAAAGACGCTGATCGTCTGGGTGTACCGGGAGCAACCGGAACGCTGACTCGATATCAGATTTCGCCATCAACGTCCCGGGCCCCAGGCGATTCAAGATGGCTACTGCCTCATCAAAAGATGCGTATCGCACCGAACAAACTTCTGGATCAATTGCGTCGTTCACCGAAAGACCATGTGGAGCAGACAGATTATGAATCAATCGAAACTCACCTGGGTCCTTCTTGGGGACCACCCCTAACGGAGAACAAACGAAATCCGGTACCGGGGGTACACTAAACGGGCCGGCGACCCGTCCCCGGCTAACCTCTTTCTGAATTTTCTCTTGCACTACAGATGTATGTTGTAAAATGGAAAGTTGATTTTTGCACATCCCTACACCCTGAAAGTCCCCTACCGGGATGCGGAAACCATGTGTAAAGCCGTTCCGCAGCACCCCGGCAGAAGTCCGATCCGGGTATTCGCTGAGCCAGGGAATCATTGCCAAGGTATCAATCGGAGTTGGTAACGGCGCCCCTCGGCCTAGATTAGACCTGTTTGGCGCCTCCCTTACCCCCATTCTCACTCGTTCTGGCTCTGCACGATGACTCAGGATGGGATGACCCACACGTACTACATTCGTGTCTAAATTTACATGATCCCGGAGGCCTGGTACATTTCCCTCTGTTGAAGTTATAACAGAAACCCTTTTTCCCTGTATTGCCTGCGGGCCTCGACTGGTCGTCGGTGCTCGTACTTGGTCGAAAGGGCGACCCCACATTTTGGCGGGAGTAATCAACAACATTGCTCCCAACCAATGGCATTCTTAACATTCCCGATTCTTTCATTTTATCCCATGTTAAAGAATCGTAACAATCCCAGGTCAAACTCTTGTTATGTTCTTTTTCTTTCCTGAACAGGTTATCATAACAAAACCAATGGTTACCTTGATACGCTGTCGAGTAACCCATAATTCTTGATTGGTAAACGGGAAACTCAGGAAGCAACTCGGGCCTACGTTCCCCTAAAATCGATGTAAAAATACCCCACGCATTGCCCCAGTTACCAATATTCTCATTTACCTTAAAGGCGGCCATTTTTGCGCGCCAAACACTCGGATGCATTAGGTCCTTCTGACTTTTTACATGCTCCACATCATAATGATCAACAAGCAAGGAAAAAATATTCACGTATTCCCCTGCCCAGATCTTTTCCTTTATCGCTAAGGGCACATGTTGTCCCAATCTCTCTCTACGAGAGGGTGCTGACTCGTCCCGTGCAATCGGCAATGGCCGCTTACCTGAACCGGACGCAGTTTCTGCCGCTTGCGGCTTGTCTATCACCGCCAACGGTGTAGCCACTCTAGCTGCCTCTTTCTTCTCACGAAGCCCTTTTATCAGCGCCTGTGCCTCGGCAGCCGTGGCGCCATCACTGCTATCCCCCAACCATGCTGCTAGCTGTGCTGCCAGCTCGGGGGGCATGTCTTCCTTGGGTGTCGGGGTGACGACAACGGGGATTGGATTCCCCTCGACCGGTACTGGGGTCGGCGCCTCGAGCGGGGCAGAGGGAACCGGGGCGTCTCCACCGGCTGGAACCCTTCTCGGCCTCTTAGGTCTCCCTCCAGCCGGCGCAGGGCCCGAACCCTCCTCCCCATCTCGCTCCGCCAACCGTTTCTTTATGTCGGACACCTCTTTGCAAAGGGCCCGCACCATCTGGTCGGTCGTCATTCTCTTTGCGCCTTTCTTGGGCATCTCTCCGAGGAAGTATCTGGAAGACAAAGAAAAGGATCAAAACGCTCAAAATTGGCTCTTCGTTCCGTCCCGAGCTCACGTGTAGCGAGGAGGTGCAGCTTCGGAGCACAAGAACAAGAGGACGTCTTCTGGTCTTGCGCCTTCTTTTATCCGTCTTCAGGGCGGGCGAAAACCCGCCCCTGCCCGCCCCGAGGGCGTGGCTGGCTGCGTCGGTGTCTAGGCCAGCCCACTCTAGGGCGGGAAAAAGCGCGCCCCGGCTACGCCGCTTCGGGCATACCAGCCGAGACGCGCCTCCCGCCCAAAAATGGCTTCCCGGGGGGATCGAGGCACTCATCCATACGTTCGGGGGGACCGAGTGGTCGCCCCTTTCCACAAGGAGTTCTGGGTCATTGGAATATATTCGCAGCGGTGCAAGATTTCCTGGCACACAGCTACATAGAAAAAACACTGAGTTGCCCTCTGATGGTACTAGAGGCTCCGGTAATAGAAGACCATGAATGCTGTTTTCCTCTTTTCAATTGGATGGCTGACATGTTTTCGGATCATAACAGTGACTTCCTTTTAGAAGCGGTATCTGCCTACTTCGCCTACACAATTGTAGGATGACTCTTATGCAAGCCATTGACGTCCACATTTCGTTTTGCCTCCCTATCTTTTTCACGTTTTCTTGGATATTTTTTTACATCAACAGACCTATTGGCTTTACTAACAGTGGACATTATAATTTCCTGCTGGTCAGATTTTTGTGTTTTATGTGGACTAAATTTTTTTTCCTCAGCTACTCGATTTCGAACCTAAGTTTTTAATAAACTCTAATCTCAACAATTCTGCTGCATATCTTATCTTATGTTATTTCAAACGTACTCGGAGCAAAACTGGCTAATATATGCTACATGTGACCTGATTAATGTGTAAAGATAGCATGATTTTTTTATAACTGTAAACGCCATTTCTCCTTTGAACTGCTTATTTCCGCCTCACACACCTCTGCTCCTTTAGTTTTCCATGAACTGAAATTTTTTTAATGCATAAGAGAAAAATATGTTCTTTCACTAATATTTCCATTGCTTTTCGTGCTGTATTTCAAATGCAATACTGAAGCCTTCAAAAGATATGTCAATACAGTAGTTCTTCTCAACACTGATTTTCGAACGTTCCAACAGATTACATACATGCACCTCCAGCCAACTTGTCGCTTTTGGCGCCTTTTTTTTTCCTTACACAACAACATAACACAAACTTGATAGTGCTTCGCATGCAGAGAGCCGATTGTTAATGAGCTGATGTCTAACCACTAGCATTTTCATGTATCGTTCCTAAACTGAAAGGAAAGACACCTTCTTAGATTTAATAAAATATAATGTACTATCTCATAACAGTGTACAATTAATTTTGCTAAACCATATTCATTTTACATCAACTATACCGTTTGTATTCTATTTACTAGTAACTATACCGATTACTTTGTTTCTTGCAATGTCTGTTCTCGTATTAGATAAGAGACTTGCCTTGAAAACAGTGGATTTCTGAATAAACATTTCAAATATACACGTTCTCTCTTTTAATCCATAATCTCAACTGAAATAATTGTATACTAAAAGAATATTCATGTGTTCCACGTAACCTCAGCTGTACTAACTTCATGTTTTCTTTTGTCGACCTGACTTACTCATACTAGAACTGGCAGGCCTATGACGGCCCGTCAACCCTTTCTTATGGAAAGGGGCGACCACTCGGTCCCCCCGAACGTATGGATGGGTGCCCCGATCCCCCCGGGAAACCATTTTGGGCGGGAGGCGTGGCTCGGCTGGTATGCCCAAAGTGGCGTAGCCGGGGCGCGCCCTTTCCCGCCCAGGAGGGGTTGTCCTAGACACCCGCATGGAAGACCGCGCCCAGTGGGCGTACCAGAGGAGGGTCCTTGCCCTCCCGCAGACGGATAAATAGAGCGGGAATCCAAAGAAGCGTCCTCTTGTTCCTGTTCTCTGAAGGCTGCACCACTCGTCGCTCGTGAGCCCTCGACGGAACAAGCGGCAATTTTGAGAACTTGTAATTTTTTTTTTTCTATTTCAGTTATCGAGAGTTCGAAGGATCTGGGACCTCGTTGATCGACTTGAGCGGAGTCATCGAAGCTATGGCCGGCAAAAAAGCGGGAAAGAGCTCCGAGCTGGAAAAGGTACTGCGCACCTTGTCGAACCGGATGGCAATCATGGACCGAAAACTTGGTAAAGTTGATTCGATCGGTCGAGGTTTGGCCGAAGTTAAAAAACTGTTGGCGGCCCAGAACAACCCATCAGGCTGCCCTAAGTAGGTAATAGGCCCGGCCTTGCCGGGAGTGGTCCCTGAGGGTAGGGGGAAGCATATTAAGAGGAGGGCAGTTTCCGGGGAGGGTCCGGTTCCTGAGGTGCCCCCATCTGCCCCCATCACGCCGGCGGACATCCCGGTACCGCTTCCGGATATAGGCTTGCCAATTCCTGTGGTAATCACCCCGGTTAATGATGATCAAATGCCCCCGGAACTGGCCATCCAGTTAGCGGCAGTGTTGCCCTGGCTCAAGAAGAAAGCGGGAGGGTCAGTGGCCGCGGGGGACCCTGCCGTGGAGGCTAGATTAATAATCGAGCAGTTGTGGCAGTCGAGAGAAGCCGGACGGCGAATGTGCCTTTTGTTCCCCAACAGGTGGCGCCAGGAGTACCAACGGTTAGCCGGGAAAAGGCAGCAGACACGACGGTTGAACCCGGTAAGCAACCATTGCCAATGGCAGGGGAAGGTTCATGACCTTCAAGGCGCGAAAGGGTGGCCCAGCACATCCCAGCGGCCACAAAGGAAATGATATGGCGGGAAAAATATGTGAATATGTTTTCATTGTTGACTGACCATCGCGAGATGGAATATGCAAAATCCCAGAAAGATCTATGGCACCCCAGTGTATGGCGGGCCAAGATGGCGGAGTTTAGGGTCGACGAGACAGTAGCGAACTGGGTGAAGGCCTTTTCGATATTTACGGCAGTCATGGGTGAACGAAAGCCAGAAGTGATGACCGAGTTGTCTTGTTACCAAAATAGGATTATGGATTTTTATACCATGTATGGGGGGGATGAGTGGAAAGGATATGACATGAAATTCCGAAAAGCGAAAGAGTTTGATGCAACTTTGACCTGGGACTGCCTCGACTCGGTGTCATGGCACAAGCAGCTCTTGCCTGGTGCGGCGGGTACGTCCTCGCCGGGCGGGAGCGGGCCAGGGTCAGTTCACCAAAAGCCTGCGTTGCCCTTTCGAGCAGGCGCCAGTGGGGAATTTCTGCCCAAGACCGGCGGAAATGGCGGCAAGCGGGGGGTTTGTTGGGGCTTCAATAGAGGCAACTGTAACAGGCCCCAGGGAACATGTAGGTTCAGGCATGCGTGTGCGGGCTGTGGGAACTCCTCACACCAGGAGAGTAGCTGTAGATCAAAGAACAGCAGAACGGGAGGAAAAGGGGGGTCTAAGCAAGAGTGAGGTGATGCGTGGGAACCACATGCCTACACCTGTCGACATCATGGCTCTGACTCCCTGGTTGAACAAATACCCTGATCATGTATCCGCCGGGGTTTTGAGGAATGGATTCCTATATGGCTTCAACATCCCGGCGGGGGATTTTCGGGGGGACTCTTTTTGTAAAAATCAGTTATCTGTCCAACATAACCCAAGCGTAGCAGCAAAGAAACTTTTCAAAGAAGTCAGCTTGGGGCGGGTGCCGGGGCCTTTTCAATCCCCGCCGGTGGTGGACTTCGTGTGTTCACCGCTAGGAGTGGTTCCAAAGAAAGACCCAGGGGAGTTTAGACTCATTCACAACTTGTCTGCCTCAAGGGGTTCCTCGGTGAACGAAGCCATGAACCCGGATAGTTGTTTGGTTCGGTAGGCATCGTTCGACGACGCCGTTGCCATATTAAATCATCTGGGCCCCGGAGCACTGATGGCGAAATCGTACATCGAACCAGCATTCAGGTTGCTCCCGGTACACCCGCGGGACCAGCGCTTGCTAGGTTTTGCGTTTCAAGCGAGTTATTACATGGATAAATGCATGCCTATGGGTTGCTCCATTTCTTGTGCCTATTTTGAAATGTTCAGCTGTTTTTTAGAGTGGGCATTCACCGAGGCCACAGGGCATAGACACGTTATGCACTATCTAGATGACTTCCTGTTCTTGGGAGCGGCCGGCAGTACGAAATGCGCACAGGCGCTGCAGGACTTCTGCATCCTCATGCGGAAATTCGGAGTCCCATTGGCACCAGGTAAGACGGTTGGACCATCTACTTCACTGGAGTTTCTGGGAATTGAGCTAGATTCTGTGGAAGGATGTTTCCGTTTACCAATGGAAAAGGTGGCCAAGTTTAGGGCTTCCTTGACGCAATGCCTGGGCAAGGAGAAAGTGACCCTGCACCAGTTACAGCAAATATTGGGTCAGCTTAACTTTGCCTTAAGGGTGATACCAATGGCCCGCCCCTTCTCACGCTCTATTGCACAAGCTATGGTGGGCCTCAGGGAGGGACACCACCGTACAAGACTGTCGGCAGAGGTTCGCATTTCTGGCGGACTTCAGCGGTCGAGTTGTGTGGAACAAACCACCAGCATCATCGCATGAACTAGGTTTGTGGACCGATTCAGCTGGGAGCGTGGGATTTGGCGCCATCTTTGGTAACCGATGGTCGGCGAAAGTGTGGCCGACGTGGTGGCACTCCAGCGGTCTAACAGGTAACATTAGGTTCTTGGAGCTATTTCCCATTTGGGTTGCTCTGATGGCATGGCCAGACGACTTTAGGGACCGATCAGTGGTGTTTTGGTCTGACAATATGACTGTGGTTGAGTGCATTAATCAGCAGGCAGCCCGCTGCAAGTGGATCTTGAGATTGTTAAAAGAAATAGTTTTACGTTGCATGAAATTGAATGTACAATTCAGGGCAAAACATGTGCCAGGTGTACTGAATAATGGAGCTGATGCACTCTCTCGTTCACACATGCAGGCTTTCAGAGGCTATCTATCCACAGCGGAGCTAGTGGCGGCACCATTCCCCGAAGCGCTATGGCTAATCGGTGCCCCGGATTACAAGACCTCGTGGCAGCCAGCTTAGCTCCCAGGACAAAGAAGGCTTACGAAGGAGCGTTTCATTCCTACTGCACATTTTGGGTCCGACAGGGAGACAGAGCTGGGGTCAAGAGGAATCCTTCCTGGGGTTCCTGGTAGCGCAGCACAGAGATGGCTGATCAGCGGCAACGGCCAATAGACATAGGGCGGCCATTTCGTTCATGGCACAGCTGCACGGCATAAGTGACCCGACAGGTTCCTTTTTGGTTAGGAAGGCACTCCGGGGCTGGCAACGCCTCGAGGGTCGCAAGCAAGATACGAGGCGCCCGATTGGCTTAGACAGATTGTCTCTGCTTTTAGCAAAGCTGGATGAGACGTGCTCCTCCCCTTTCGAAGCAGTTCTGTTCCGGGCAGCTTTCGCCTTGGCATTCCATGGGGCTATGCGGGTAAGCAAACTCGTGGCGAGGAACAAGAAGGATATGGAGGGAGGCTTGTGCAGGGATCACGTACAAATAAGGGGTGATTCGATGGTAATCTCGATCGCCTGGTCCAAGACAGATCAGGAAGCTATGGGAGATAGTGTTGTCGTGCAGCGCGCACGAGGGTCCCCCACTTGTCCGATAAAGTGTTTAGAGGAATACTTGGCACAGAGGACGGCCACATGGGGGGGGAGCCTGCTTAGGCACAATGATGGCACCCCACTGACGAGATTTCAGTTTCAGAGGGTGCTAGCGCTGACAATCGCTGCCGCGGGCATGGACCCGTGCAATTTTGGGACCCACTCATTTAGGATAGGGGCTGCTACTGAGGCTACGGCCCGGGGTCAGAGTGCGGAGGAAGTAAAACAGCTGGGCCGTTGGTCCTCGAATTGCTTCAAAAGGTATGTGCGATTGCACATGTTGTAAAAGTCAATTGTCATGCACTCACACTTCTTGTCTTTTGTTTGAATTACAGTTTTGCAAACCTGTCACGTGGGGCGGAATTGGGAGTCGACTCAACACCAGGAGACCAGCGGTCGAGGATCACCGACTGGAGAGAGAGTGGTATGGGTTGTGGGCCACTCATATGTGAGTCAACTTTTCATTTTATTTTACTCGACCACCTCCCCCTCTCACCCCACCCCCACCAGTGCAGCCCGCGGCCACAAACCACACTGTAATTTTATCGTCAGACAGAAAGTTTAGGAATTCATTAAGCATTAGCGCTTTTTGATGATGGTATCACATGTAATGTACCATTTCTCTCTCTATCTGCATTATCTGTATCTCTGCTAATACCATTTTTTCACTTCAAAATCAACTTCTCTCATTATATGTAAACGCTTCAAAATCACACAAATATTTACTCTCTATATTAAACATATTTTATACTCCATTTTTTGCTGTTCACCAAAATTATATACAAAACTATAATTTACACTTGAAAGAATGTGAAGAAAAGGCGCGCAACCCCCATTAAATTCACAGGACTTCAGGCCCCCACCCCCCTCCCGTCTGGTGTAGCAGCCTAAGGTAACATATATATTCTAGCTACACACACCGCCGCACATGAACGTTTCACATCTCTATAAACATCCATTTGATTGTTAAGTAGGCATTGTAGTTATTTTACCCCTCCTAAAATCCCCTGCACCTTTACTCTGCCAACTAATTAAACCTTCAAGTTCGCCTAACAAATTTTTTTTTAATTTGCCCCCCCCCAAATTTCGTTCCAGTTTCGTCTCTGACTCACAGTGATTTTAAAAAACTAACAGTAAAAGATTACATAAGAACATGACTGAACACCATTTAGCTTATTGAAATGTATTATGCAAAATGTAAAACTAATAATTGCAAACAAATAATGTCGATAAAGAATGATCAAACGAAATGGAAAAATTGTTTTAAAAATACAAGACATATGGCTGAGATACCCGCCACTCCCTCTCGACGCAATCCCCAAGGATGGGAAAACGGAAACGGTTCTGAACTTTTGGAAGGCGGGAGGGAGTGACCCTCCCGGCCGTATTTATTAAAATATGAAACAAAATTAAAAAACATTAAAATAACAGTTTCATATTATGTACAATTTCATTTCCACATTACGATGTTTGGCTAACCTTAACATATCTCTAATACAAAGGTTCTCCTAGCTGAACTAACATCCTGCAAAACATTTAACTTGAAATTGTACATCCTAACGTTAAGGGCCAACGGCAAGGTCGTAACCGGTGTCAGATCCCTAAACCAGAATTACCCCCTCCACTCGGGAGGGGCGACCGCACAGAGGCTGTACCTCAAATGCATCTACCAATTTCCCTTGACTTGACGGGGGCCCCAATGAACTCGACGCCATTTAAAGGTCGTCCGAGGACTCGTGTGAGGTGTCTAGAAGGTAGCGTAAACCCCCTCCCCACTCCACACAACTTACCACATCTGCCGTCGCAGGTGTCCTGGCCCCGGGAAATTCCCCAGGAGGGGCCCGTAGCCCCTCCTATCAAGGAAGGGGCCTTGACCGCCTTTCCTTTTCTTTCGGCGGCCCATCCTTAGAAGGAACCGCCTCCCCGTTGAGGGGCCAATGGCCACCTCCCCCGGGCGCTCCCATCTGTAATGGGTGACGCCCCCCCCATAGGGATCTTCCAATTACTGCTCACCGATCATGACCTTACCGCCCGACCAAAATAAATACGACAATTTAACTAACTCACTAAATTAAAGACAACCATAACTACTTCACGTATGCTTACTGATCAACACTAGTGCAAAACTTTATTCGAAAACATACTCTAGATGATCATTCTTTTTATTACATACACAAATAACACGTCCATCATCGCAACCTGTAAGAAATAGAGTTACCACATCACAACTTTATTAACAAATCCACTTGCTGTCTTCAGGGGCTGGTGGGTGGGTCAAAATTGGCTCCTCGTTCCGTCTCGAGCTCACGTGCAGCGGGGAGGTGCAGCTTCAGAGCACAGGAACAAGAGGATGCCTCCTTGACTTGCTGCTCCTTTTATCCGTCTTCGGGCGGGCGTAAACCCGCCTCCGCCTGCCCCCCGGGGGCGTGGTCGGCGGCGTCAGCGTCTAGGACAACCCACTCTAGGGCGGGAAAAGGCGCGCCCCGGCTACGCCGCTTCGGGCATACCAGCCGAGACTCGCCTCCCGCCCAAGATGGCCTCCCGGGGGGATCGGGGTACTCCACCATACGTTCGGGGGGACCGAGTGGTCGCCCCTTTCCATATGGCTGAGATACCCGCCACCCCCTCTCGACGCAATCCCCAAGGATGGGAAAACGGAAACGGTTCTGAACTTTTGGAAGGCGGGAGGGAGTGACCCTCCCGGCCGTATTTATTAAAATATGAAACAAAATTAAAAAACATTAAAATAACAGTTTCATATTATGTACAATTTCATTTCCACATTACGATGTTTGGCTAACCTTAACATATCTCTAATACAAAGGTTCTCCTAGCCGAACTAACATCCTGCAAAACATTTAACTTGAAATTGTACATCCTAACGTTAAGGGCCAACGGCAAGGTCGTAACCGGTGTCAGATCCCTAAACCAGAATTACCCCCCCACTCGGGAGGGGCGACCGCACACAGGCTGTACCTCAAATGCATCTACCAATTTCCCTTGACTTGACGGGGGCCCCAATGAACTCGACGCCATTTAAAGGTCGTCCGAGGACTCATGTGAGGTGTCTAGAAGGTAGCGTAAACTCCCTCCCCACTCCACACAACTTACCACATCTGCCGTCGCAGGTGTCCTGGCCCCGGGAAATTCCCCAGGAGGGGCCCGTAGCCCCTCCTATCAAGGAATGGGCCTTGACCGCCTTTCCTTTTCTTTTGGCGGCCCATCCTTAGAAGGAACCGCCTCCCCGTTGAGGGGCCAATGGCCACCTCCCCCGGGCGCTCCCATCCGTAATGGGTGACGCCCCCCCCATAGGGATCTTCCAATTACTGCTCACCGATCATGACCTTACCGCCACAGGCCGGATAGTTGACCGGCTATCCGGACCCCCCACACAACTCCTGCCTAAAGGTCATGTTTTAAACTTCTTAGCCAAGCTATGAGGTCTCCTATGAGTAACTCATTCCCCACCCGGGACAAATGGACCCCATCTCCCAAATACATACTGTCCCCCTTGATACAACCATGCGGAATAGACTGCAGAGTACTTGAACGTAACAATCTACCCAACTTGTTATTTATTTTCTTTACTGAGTGATTCAGAGCAGAAACCGAAATCGCCTCCCGCCACACTTTTCGTGGAATCATATGGGACCATGCAATTGTACACCCTGGAACTCTTCTCGCCAACCAACTTACAGTGGAAAGCATTGCCTCGAGAAGCAGTCGTCTACCAGTGGTTACCAAATCATTACCCCCAAGATGGACTATGATTATAGACGGCGGTGACCTTGTCCGCCCTAACAAACCCTCCATAAAATTTTGAAACTGGTCAATACAGAGCCCCCCCCTTCCGTAGAAGGTCACCCTGTACCCGTATTCCCCAGCCACGTGAATCATGTCACCTGCTTTGAATACGTCCGCGGCACGCCTCACGTATGAGTGGCCCACGACCCACACCACTTTTTCCGCAGCCGGTGATGTTTGACCGATGGTTCCCAGGTGTCGGGTCGACTGCACAGTCCGCCCCGCCTCGTGAGCTTGCGAAACTGTAAACCAAACAAAAACAAGAAGCGTGAGTACATGATAGCAGCTTCACAACATGTGCAACCGCACATACCTTTTGTAACAATTCGAGGACCAACGCCCCAAACGTTTCACTTTCTCTATACTCAGACCCCTGGCTGTAGCCTCAGTAGCAGCCCCTATCCGGAAGGAATGGGTCCCAAACTCGCCGGGGTTCAAACCTGCGGCCGAAAGCGCCATTGCAAGCACCCGCTGGAACTGAAATCTCGTCAGTGGGGTGGCATCAGCGTGCCTCAACAAGGTCCCCCCCCATGATGACGCCCTCTGCACTAAATATTCCTCTAAGCAAACAACAGGGCACATGGGAGATCCGGGAATCTGATGTATTACTACGCAATCCCCTATCGCACCCTGATCAGCCTTGGACCTGACAAAGGAGACAGTCATTGCCTCCCCCTTTACCTGAATGTGCTCCCGGCACAGTCCCCCCATCGTATCCCGTTTGTTCCTCGCCACCAGTTCGCTTACCCGCATTGCCCCATGGAATGCTAACGCAAAGGCGGCCCGGAATAACACTGCTTCATACTGGGATGAACATGTCGCAGGGAGTACGGATAATAACAGGGCCAACCTATCCAGACCTATCGGGTGCCTCTCATCTATTCTGCGACCCTCAAGGCGTTGCCACCCCCGTAGCGCTTTCTGTACCACAAAGGACGCTGTTGGGTCCTGGATCCCATGAGCCCTTGCCATAAAGGAAATGGCGGCCCGATGCCTCTGGGCCGTAGCTACTGATTTGCCTGCCCGATGTAAAGACAGCAAGAATTTTACAACAAGCTCTTCCTGGCCCCAACGCTCCCCCCTAGCAGAACCCAAAAAGGACCAATAGGAACGGAACGCCCCTTCATATGCCTTCCTTGTCCTGGGTGCTAAACTCTCTCCCACGAGGTTTTGTAGTTCGGGGCACCGAGAGACCAGAGAGCTTCGGGAAAGGGTGCCGCCACCGGGTCCGCTGTGGGCAGAAAACCCCAGAAGGCCTGCATACGGAAACGAGAAAGCGCATCAGCCGCTTGGTTCAGCACCCCTGGGACATGTCGCGCCCTAAAGATCACATTCAACTGCATACACAACAATACAATTTCTTTAAGCAGTCTCAGAACCCATTTGCAACGTGCTGCCTGACTATTGATACACTCTACCACGGTCATGTTATCAGACCAGAACACGACAGAGTGATCTCGGAACCCCTCAGGCCATGTCTTCAGGGCCACCAAAATAGGGAAAAGTTCGAGAAAAGCAATGTTACTCGTCAGCCCGCTCTCGTGCCACCATGATGGCCATTTTTGAGCCGACCATTGATTACCGAATATGGCGCCAAAACCTATACTCCCCGCCGAATCTGTCCACAGCCCCAGCTCCTCGGAGGACACCGCCGGCTTATTCCAGACAATTCGACCATTGAAATCCGCCAGGAATGCCAACCAAATGCGCATGTCCTGGCGAATCTCTGCCGAGAGCCTCGTGCGGTGATGTCCCTGTTTAAGGCCGACCATGGCTTGTGCAATCGAGCGGGAAAAGGGGCGGGCCATTGGGATTACTCTAAGGGCAAAATTCAATTGGCCCACCATTTGTTGCAATTGATGCAGGTTCACCTTAGTCTCTCGAATACATGTTTCAAGGGATGCCCTGAATTTCAACACCTTCTCTTTGGGCAACCGAAAACAGCCTTCCTCCGAGTCGAGCTCGATCCCCAGAAACTCGAGTGAAGTCGAGGGACCCACAGTCTTACCTGGTGCCAATGGCACGCCGAAGTGATTCATTAAGACACAAAACTCTGATAAAGCCTGCCCACATTCTGGATCCCCGGCTGCCCCCAGGAACAGAAAGTCATCGAGATAATGCATCACATGCTGAAAACCCGTCTTTCTTGCGAATACCCATTGCAGAAAACAACTGAACTTCCCAAAATAAGCACAAGATATGGAGCAACCCATTGGCATACATTTATCCATGTAATAGCGACCCTGAAACGTGAAACCAAGGAGACGCTGATCGACTGGGTGTACCGGGAGCAACCGGAACGCTGACTCGATGTCTGATTTGGCCATCAGCGCTCCGGGCCCCAGGCGATTCAACATGGCGACGGCTTCATCGAAGGATGCGTACCGCACCGAACACACTTCCGGGTCTATCGCATCATTCACGGAAAGACCTCGTGGAGCTGACAAATTATGTATTAGCCTAAACTCACCCGGGTCCTTCTTGGGGACCACCCCTAAGGGGGAACAAACAAAGTTAGCAACCGGCGGTAGATCGAATGGACCGGCAACCCGCCCTCGAGTCACCTCTTTCCCAATCTTTACCTGTACCACCGCCGCATGCTGCAGGACCGACAGTTGGTTCTTACAACTTGTTCTACCCTGAAAGTCCCCCACTGGAATGCGGAAACCATACGAGAACCCGTCTCGCAACACCCCTGCGGAGACATGATCCGGGTATTCATTGAGCCAAGGAATCATTGCCATGGTATCAACCGGGGTAGGTAAAGGCGCCCCTCGGACTATTTCAGACCTGTTTGGCGCTTCCCCTACCTCCGTTATCACCCGTTTTGGCTCTGCACATGGTCTCGGGATGAGAGGACTGTCCACAACCCCCACACTCGTGTCTAAATTTGCATGACCCCTGAGGCCTTGTACATTTTCCCCTGTTAAAATTCCAACAAATCCCCTTTTTCCCTGTGTTGCCACTCGACTTCGAGTGGTGCTCGTTACCTGCACCCGTCCGAAAGGGTGTCCCAGAGGTTTGGCGGGAAGACTCACCCCCGCTACCCCCCGACAATGGTACCTTTAGCATGCCCGAATTCTCCATTTTTTGCCAAGAAATGGAGTCATAACAATCCCAAGTTAGAGCTGGGTCGTGCTCCTTAGCCTTCCTAAAAATATTGTCATAACAAAACCACTGATTGCCCTCATAGGCTAGAGAATACTCCATAATACGTGTTTGATAAATAGGCAATTCCGTCAACAACTCAGGCCTTCGTTCACCCATAATGGAGGTGAAAATGCCAAATGCTCTGCCCCAAGTACCTATGTTCTCATCGACTTTAAAGGCGGCCATTTTTGCGCGCCAAACACTCGGATGCATAAGCTCTTTTTGGGCCTTCACATGCTCGATCTCGTAATGGTCAGTAAGCAAAGAAAACATGTTCACATACTTATTAGCCCAAATCTTTTCCTTAATTTCAAGTGGAACATGCTGGGCCACTTTCTCCCTTCGCGAGGGTACAGACCCCTCCCCCGCAATCGGCAGTAGCCGCTTACCTGAACTAGGTGCTGTACTTGCTGCCGAACTTGCGCCTGCCGCGATCTCAGCCATCGGAGCCTGCGGGGGAACAAGAGATGGTGCCTTCGCAGCCTGTCTAGATTCCTGCAATTGCCTCATAACGCCCTCGCTATCCTTTCCCAACCACGCTGCCAGTTGTGCAGCCAACTCAGGAGGCATATCTTCCCCGTTCACGGGGGTGACTACCACGGGAATCGGATGCCCCTCCTTCGGAACCAGGATCGGCTCCTCTATCGGTGTATCGGGAACCGGGGTCTCCCCCCCAGGTGCCCCCCTCTTGGACCTCTTGCCTCTCCCGCTAGGGACGACTCCCGGCAAGGCTGGTCCGACGATTCGCTTCGGGCCTCCCTCCCCGTTCTTCTCCGCCATCTGTTTCTTCAAATCGGCAACCTCCTTTATGAGCATGCGGAGCATCTGATCGGTACCGACCCGCTTTCCGACCTTCTTGCCCGGCATTCTCCTACGCAGATATCTGTAAAAACAAGACAAAAATTACAACGCTCAAAATTGGCTCCTCGTTCCGTCTCGAGCTCACGTGCAGCGGGGAGGTGCAGCTTCAGAGCACAGGAACAAGAGGATGCCTCCTTGACTTGCTGCTCCTTTTATCCGTCTTCGGGCGGGCGTAAACCCGCCTCCGCCTGCCCCCCGGGGGCGTGGTCGGCGGCGTCAGCGTCTAGGACAACCCACTCTAGGGCGGGAAAAGGCGCGCCCCGGCTACGCCGCTTCGGGCATACCAGCCGAGACTTGCCTCCCGCCCAAGATGGCCTCCCAGGGGGATCGGGGTACTCCACCATACGTTCGGGGGGACCGAGTGGTCGCCCCTTTCCATTATGACAGCCAAAAATGAGTTTACTTTCAGACTGTGAGGAAAATCAACCAATTTTTGTGACTAAACCACATTTTACGGTACATGACAAAACAAACAGTTACAGACTTACCTTTACCAATGCTTTGTACGATGTAGAACAGTGACAGTCACAAAACAGATATTTATTTGACGGAACTCTCAATAATGCTTCTATCACTGCAACCAAAATTCAATGGCACAGATATCCTGTCAATACAGACTCATATATGTCTCTTCAACCAATCATATTTCTTCCCGCAAAATTTTGAAATCAAATTTATATTTCAGTTGGTTGTCCCTCACAATATTTTTAATGTCACATAAAAGTCACCCATCATCCACTGCCATGGTAACACATCATTCTGCAACTGGCTGAAGGCACAGGTCAAAAGTTCATATCTCAACGTTCTACAGCAAACTAAGAAGACTGTTTTCTCTCCAGAAACACCTGCCTATCCACAGGGCTGTTACATGTCATTTTTTTCACACCCAATAGTACTTTTCGTTTCACATAAACATTAACATACAACGTAGTCTTCAATCTTGAGGTATTACAATCAGCCAATCATTTTTATTTTTTCAACCACACCAAGCCTCATCCATTTTTTTATCCTGACTTTCAGCTTCTAACTATCATTCCACTTCCAGAACCCATCGGAGTACGAGTGCATCTGCCTTGAAAATGAAGGTTTGGCTTTTAGGACACAGTTATATTCACTGGAGTGGAAAATATGCAGCAAACAGACAAATTTCCAACCTTGATTTACCAAATGTGCAGATAACGTGGATTGGCCAAAGAGGATTAAGATGTCACCAATTGATACCATTGTTGAAAACTTTTATGCATCTCCCAGAACCAGACCTTATAATTGTGCACTGTGGTGGGAACGATCTAGGCACCTTGACTGGGGTAGGTCTGGAAATGCTTCTAAAAGACACCTTTCGACAATTGATGACACTTTTTCCTCGACCTGCCTTGGTATATTCCAATATATGCCAAAGACAGAAATGGAATTGGTCCAATCAACATTGTGCACAAATTGAGAAAGCAAGGAAACATGTAAATACATCTGTTTCTGCTTTCCTCAGAGATTATAGCATGGGTTCTATTTACCACAACAACTTGCGTTACAACATGCAAGGCATCTATAGGAGAGATGGTGTTCATTTCACAGATGAGGGAAACAGAATCTTCCTCTGTAACATGAGACTCTGCATCGGTACTTACTTATAAATGCAGAAAAAACTCAATTAACACAAGGGCTCTTTTCAGAGCCACCTTATATCTAAGCACTCAAACTTCTGATTTATCTCCATTTTCACACTCTTGTAAATAGGTGTGCGCGACCCGGTGCGCGCACCCCGCAAATTAAAAAAAATATATATATATATATTTTCGCGTTTAAGGGCCTTACTGCACACCCTGAGAAAACCTACGCGGCCAGACAATCTCTACCTTCTCCCCTTTCCATGTTCCAACACTTTGAAATGAACAATATATTCACTCGCAGTAACAAAATGGCGGTCAACGCTTCCTGATTTCCTTTGAATCAAACGTTACCAGACGTCACACAGCAAAAAAAAAAAATCCGCTCACGCGCAGCCGCACGAGTGTGCGCACCCGTGCGCGCGTATAGATATATAATTGACTTCAACTTTAATTTTCTCAGCAACTACTGAACGGATTTACACCATTCCAAAAAAAGCGTAATCTGCAAGATGGACTCTACCGTTTTGCCAAATTTCTCATAAATCCATTCAGCCGTTCGAGCTGTAACCGTGTCTAAACGTCCTATGGAAAATAACATGGAGAAAACACGTTTTTGGGACCCCCCTTTTATCTCAGCCCCCACTTGACGAATCCCCCCCAAACTTTCAGGGAAGGAGCGCAGCGGACCGAGCCATCTTCTTTGAAAATTTCGCAAAGATTCATCCACCAGGGCCAAAGTTAATCCAAATAGAATGTTGAGGATTTCCTATGGAAATTAGGTCCTAACTATAACTAACTACTGACGACCGCCAGTAGGTAATATATATATATATATCTCAAACTTGCAATATGGACTACATATACCATCATGCTTGATGGTTTCAATCAGGAGCCATGCCCAGTATAGGCGGAACTTTTCTTTCAATAAAAGGAGAAATAGTGATTGCGAGTTACTGTGTGCTTCTGCATCATGTCCCCATGATGAAGAGGTGTTGGCCTTGAAACGCGTCGGGAATCAAATAAATTGTGGAAAAAGGGAGTGCAAGCTGCTGAGAGGCTGAAGAGCAGGATTGCAGGGACGACATGTGTGACCTCCCTTAGCTCAAGAGCTTTTGTGTTGGAATATATATATATATATATTTATATATATATATATATATTACCTACTGGCGGTCGCCAGTAGGTAGTTATAGTTAGGATTTTTTTCAATGTTAAATCTCAAAATTCTATTTGGAATAACTTTGGCACCGGTTGACGAATCTGCCTGAAAATTGCCTGAAAATGGCCTCGTCGAGCTCCGGTTCTTCCTTGAAAGTTTGGGAGGGATACGTCAAGCGGGGGCCGAGATAAAAGGTGGGTCCCAAAACACGTTTTCCCCATGTTAATTTCCATAGGGCGGTCGATTTCACTTTTAGCCCGAACGGCTGAATGGATTTCCACCAAACTTGGCAAAATTGTAGGGTCTGGTAGCCCGATGTGCCTTTGCTATGTCTCAAGATATGTGCTGCAGTGGATTTTGAGTAATTTAGGTTCAAAAAAATATATATATCTATAGGCGCTCTCCGGTGCGCGCACCGGAGTGCGCTCCAGGCGCGCCACGCGACTTGCGCGCAGAAAGCTGATTGGCTCTCAGTTGTCTGTAAACATTCTAAACAGTCCGGAGCGGCCGCCATCTTGTGTCTCGGTAGGATCGAGACACGAGAGGTGGGCAAAACAAAGAGGGAAATGACCATAAGGGGGCAGGGTAGACCCCCCCTTGACCCCCTAGGTTTGATGAGGGGGCTATGAAAGGGCCCAGCGGGGCATTTAATTTTTTTTTTTTTTTTTCGTTTTGCGCGGGGGAAGCGCCCGGTACGCGCACCAGGTAGCGCACCGGGGAGCGTAAAATGAGGGAAAAAGATGACAGAGTTTTTAAAAAATGAAGTTTTTATTTAGAAATTGGAGGTAGTTCTAAAAAGAACTTTTTTTTTTCTTCTTTTTGTTGTTTTATATTTTTTTGTGTTTTTTGAACTTTTTGAACTTTTTTTGGCTTTTCAAAACAGTTTTATATTTTTTTTGTATTTTTTTAGGGGGAGAAACAAAAAAAGGGAATTGAAACTGGCTCAACTGGAGCAAAAAAATAAAAAAAAACCAAAATTACTTCTTTTTGGGGCACTTGTGATTATCACCTGCAAGGACGATGAGCTTAACGCTTTTTTCACCATAGGCGATAAGCTTGCCACATGCAGAACAAGTGATTTTAAAATCAGCAAATCTTGGCTGAATGCAAGGCATCATCTCGGATGTTTCTGGTCCCGATGAAGTGGGTTGGTTTGTTTGGGAGGTGGTCCTTGACGACTCGGGGAGGTTACTGGCCAGTTCCCTGAACTCAGCACGAGAGTAGTTGTTTGGGTGCTTTCTGGTCATATGACGAATCATGGTATAGTTACCAAATGAATATTTTTTGTTTGGGTTGCCCCGTGAAAGTTCCTCATTGCAGATTAGGCAAGTTACCTTGGGCGCATTCACTTTTTTCTTGCCCTCTGGGATTGAAAAAAACTCCCATACAATGTGTGGCTTGGGTTTGTATGGGGTATTTTCTTCAGGCAGCCATCTTCTCCTCCCCTCCTCCTCTTCCTCTTCCTCCTCCTCCTGTTCTTGACCACCAATATAATCTTGAGGTGGTCCTCTTGGTGGTTGTGGTGGTGGTGGTGGGGCAGATGCACCAGCTGCTGCTGCTACTGAAGCCATTATTAATATCAAAAAGGTACAGAGATGTACAAACAGGTCTTCCTCAGTCAAAGGACAAAGTCAGAATAAGGAAAAAAGGTGGGGTCTTTCATCATTTAGAAAAAAAACTGTCCTGAACCAATGAGAAGTGTTATTTTCAGGTCACAAGACCAGGGGCTTCATCATTATGAAACTAAAACTGTTATGAACCAATGAAAAGTGTTATTTTCAGGTCACATGACCCGACGCGCTTACGCTACGCGCCCCCGGGCGCGCCCGGGGGCGCTTCGGGTCGCGTAGCGTAAGCGCGTCGGATGTTTACGTTGCGCGATCGTATTCGCTCAAGTACTTCCGGGTGCGCTTACGCCGTGCGTATCACGCGGACGCGGCTACGCGATACGTCATGATCATGTTTTCGTTCGCGATATTGGCGCTTACGGGACGCTCCTCGGAGCGCGCCCGGGGGCGCTTTATAAAAGTACGCTTTTCGGGGCGCTCCCCGGGAAGCGCACCGGGAGCGCTCCAAAGCAAAAAATAAAAAAATAAAAAAATGGGAAAAATTGTAGGGACTGGTAGCCCTATTCTTAAGTGGTTTTTACGAAAATTAACTTTGATAAAATATATATTGTGCTACATTGGGCTATATATATATGCCAAAATGCCAAAATGTAACCCAAATGTAGTCCAATGTAGCCCAATGTAGCCCGAAGATGGCCCCCAGAGAACAAAAAATGTAAATGTAGCCCAAATTTCAACTAGATGTAGCCCAACTGTAGCCCAATGACAGAATGTACCAGAGTGTTCTAAAGAACAACTAGAGTGCTAACAGTCTTATTTATAAAGTGAGACTTATAGTTAGGAATTAGCATTAAAAAAACCTATGAAATTCACTGAAAAAACCTTAGGTTTCACACCAGTTATAGTTAGGAATTAGCATTTAAAAAACCTATGAAATTCACTGAAAAAACCATAGGTTTCAGACCGGTTATAGTTAGGAATTAGCATTTAAAAAACCTATTCAATTCACTGAAAAAACCATAGGTTTCACACCAGTTATAGTTAGCTGGAAATTTTACTGATATAAAACCATTGAAATTCCCACGTTTTAGTTAGTTGGACTCACTATAACTTGCGCGTGCAATGCACTGCTGATGACATCACATATTACATCACTCATGACATGTTTTTTTAGGTTCAGTATGAGTGTCTGTATGGTTTGGTGGGGCTGTTACTTAGCACATAGATGCATCAATGACTGACTCACTGTTTGTATGTGTTTTGAAGACAGCATTTGTGTAGGATTGTATGGGTGGATGAGTGTGTATATGTGTGTGTTAGAGAGTGAATGCCTCTCTCACTAGTGTCTTTATGAGTAACTACATATGTTTAAATCTTGTATATATGAGAATTGATGTATATAAGTAAGTATATGTGAGAGTGAGAGATTGAAAGAGTTCCTGTTTAAATAAGTATGTGTTTCTATAAGTGATTGTTTAAGAGAGTAAGTATGTGTAAGTTTCCTTAGAAGTAATGTGCTAATGTGTGTATAGTTGTATATGCAAATAAATGGATGTTTATTAGTTTATTTGCATGTGTGAGTATATGTATGAGTAAGTTTTTGATGACTGTCAGTGTGTAACAGAATGAATAGGGGTATCACTACATATGATGAGTGAGTATATGTATGAGTGAATACATAAAACTGTTGGTGAATGTGCGAATTTGTATATAGATGGTGAAATTACTGAATTGGTTGTTGTAACTGGTATGGGTATATCCACTTTTTTGTTAATGTTAGTTTCTATTTTTGAATATGTGTTTCAAAGGTTACTTTACAGTGAAAGGAGGTCTGTCACTGTGTTACAAGGATGGTGTCATCAGTGATGTCATGAGTGATGTCACTGACCATGTCATGAGTGATGTAATATGTGATGTCATCAGCAGTGCAATGCACGCGCAAGTTATAGTGAGTCCAACTAACTATAACGTGGGAATTTCAATGGTGTTATATCAGTAAAATTTCCAGCTAACTATAACTGGTGTGAAACCTATGGTTTTTTCAGTGAATATATATATATATCTATATCTATATATATATATATATTCAATGAAAAAACCATAGGTTAGAGACCATATATAGTTAGGGATTAGCATTTAAAAAACCTTATTTTATTTGCACAAAACCATTGAAATTCCATATATAGTTAGTTGCACTAACTATATATCGCGGACCCGCAATCCACTGCTAATGATGTCACATATTACATCATTAATGACATGGTCAGTGACATCACTGATGACATCACTGATGACATCTCAAATGACATCACTGATGACATCACTGATGACATCTCAAATGACATCACTGATGACATCACTGATGACAACACCCAGTGACTGTATGTTTCTGTAAAGTTAAAATATGTCTTACATATTGAAGAATGAGTGGATGTATGAGTGTCTGGATGAAGGATTTAGTAGGTGCATGACTGACTGTATGAGAGAATGATTAAATGTGTCTCACTGAGTGCATGGGTTAGTGATTAAAGTGTCTTAATTTGGCAATCATTATTTATGTTGTTCTGTAAACTGCTGCATGTTTAAATCAGTAGCTATATCAGAAACTATATGGGTTATGGAATGGTTGCCCAAGTATTTGTATGGGAGACTGAGTATGTGTGTGGGTGGCTGGGAGGTGTATAACTCTGTGCATAGATGTGTGAGCAGTTGATTCCCTAGGTGTATGGGTTCAAAAGTGCATGTAGAAACAGCTGTATGGACAGTTGACTGTGTGCATGAGTATATTGGTGAGTGAATGGATATCTCAGTGCTACATGTCAAAGTAAGTACATATGTAAAACACACTCCATGTGAGAGTTGAGATATATAAATAACTGAACATAAGAGCCAGTGAATGTGAGAGTAGCTGTATGAATCATTGTGAACTTGTATCAAGAATTGTATAAGAGAGTAAATATGTGTTAGTATATGTTTGAATAAGTAAGGTGTGTATAACTGTATAGTTGAGGAAATGGAGATGTGATTGATTCTTTGCATGACTGACTAGGTGTGTGAGTAACTCCATGGATGTGTGACAGTCTGTGAGTGCCTGTTTACACTGAGTGTATCTATGGTTATATTAGAGTCTGAAGATGTATTATCACATAAATGATATCATCAGTGATGTAATCAGTAATGTCAAATGAGATGTCAGTGATGTCATCAGTGATGTCATTTGAGATGTCATCAGTGATGTCATCAGTGATGTCATTTGAGATGTCATCAGTGATGTCATCAGTGATGTCACTGACCATGTCATGAATGATGTAATATGTGACATAATTAGCAGTGGATTGCGGGTCCGCGATATATAGTTAGTGCAACTAACTATATATGGAATTTCATTGGTTTTGTGCAAATAAAATAAGGTTTTTTAAATGCAAATCCCTAACTATATATGGTCTATAACCTATGGTTTTTTCATTGAATGTTCAAGGTTTTGTAAATGCAAATTCCTAACTATATATGGTCTATAACCTATGGTTTTTTCTGTGAATTTCATTGGTTTTTTAAAAGCTAATGTCTATAGCTGTAAAATATATTCTTTATTAAGTGACGTATCACGTAGCCCGTGAGACGCCTCATGATGCATCGCATAACCGTGACGTATCGTCTCTGCAGCGCAAACCAAACCCAAAACGTAAGCGCGCCAGAACACGCTTAAAGATATATATATATTTTTTAACCTTAATTAGACAAAATCCACACGTGCACATATCACAAACGTTCAAAAAACACAATATGTTGGACTCCCGTTACGCTGCCGGTTAGCTGCCCGGTTAACGTACCAGGAAGCACCTTTACCGCGAAAAATCGCAATTAGTTTTTTCTTCTGCCCCGCAGGGAACTTTAATAGCCCCCTCATCAATCCTAGGGGTTCAGGAGGGGTCTGCCGTACCCCTTTCATTCATTTACACCTTTTTTTTTCCACCTCTTGTCTCTCGATCCCACAGAGAGACAAGATGGCGGCAGTTCCAGACTGTTTACATTGATAACAGCCAATCAGCTTCTCCTCAGACTCCCTTTACACTGCCGGTTAACTTCCCGGTTAGCTGCTCGGTTAGCTGCCCGGTTCGCGTACCAAGACGCGTCTCTACGGCGAAAAAATCAGATTTTTTTTTTTTTTTGGCCCCGCGTGGCTTTATAATATCCCCCTCATCAATCCTAGGGGGTCAGAAGGGGTCTACCTTGCCCTCTTTCCTTCATTTCCCCCTTTGTTTTGGCCTCCTCTTGTCTCTCGATCCTACCGGGAGACAAGATGGCGGCCGCTCCGGACTGTTTACAATGTTGACAGCCAATCAGCTACTCCTCAGACTCCCGTTACACTGCCGGTTAGCTTCCCGGTTAGCTGCCCGGTTCGCGTACCAAGACGCGTCTCTACGGCGAAAAAATCGGATTTTTTTTTTTTTTTTTTGGGCCCCGCGTGGCTTCATAATATCCCCCTCATCAATCCTAGGGGGTCAGAAGGGGTCTACCTTGCCCCCTTTCCTTCATTTCCCCGTTTGTTTTGGCCTCCTCTTGTCTCTCGATCCTACCGAGAGACAAGATGGCGGCCGCTCCGGACTGTTTAGAATGTTGACAGACACCGGAGAGCCAATCAGCTTCGCATCGCAAAGTTCCGTTACACGTAAAGTACGCGAAACGGAGCGCTGCCCGGAGCGCTGTTACAGATATATATCTTATTTTAAACGTTAATTTCTCAAAGTCCACTGAAGCACATATATTGAGACCTAGCAAAGGCACATCGGGCTAACAGTCCCTACAATTTTGCCAAGTTTCGTGCAAATCCATTCAGCCGTTCGAGCTAAAAGTGAGGCCAACCGCCCTATGGAAAAATGAATGGGAAAAACGCGTTTTGGGACCCCCCTTTTTTCTCGGCCCCCCCTTGACGACCCCCCCCAAATTTTCAGGGGCTGCTCAGAAACAAAATGTGCCATTTTCCTGAAAATTTCAGCCAATTCCGTCCACAAACGCCAAAGTTATTAGACATAGAATTTTCAAAAGTTCCATAGAGAAAAAATCCTAACTATATATACCTACTGGCGGTCGCCAGTAGGTATATATAGCTACACTCCTGGGAGGTACTCTCTGTGCTGTAAGGAAACCAAAACCTTCAGGTAAGACACACTGCTAGAAGCCATCAAATCGGCCACCCCCTAGCTAACTAAGCTGTAAACAGTATCTCTATACGCCGCTATCACAGTCTATAACCAGGCCTTTGTGGCAGGTTTAAATACTGGTTACTACATCCCACAGAAATCTTAACATATTACCTTGCGGCACGCTATCACCGCAAAAACCCTGCTAATAACATACAAACTCCAGCTACCTCTATGGGGAGAGTAATCCCTTTCCCTATCTGAATAACCCTTTTAGCACAACTTGGGTTACTTACTCATGTAGATGCTCATTGGAATAAATCCTTGTGTAGCACCGACACCTTAGATATCCATTCTGACATACTACATCTAGTGAGTTTTCAGCCCCGGTATATGTTATGTGCTAAACACTTTTCAAAATCTTTTGTACCCATGCAGATATAATTGTTACACAGAAGTCCCCCAAGTGGCTTATTTTCTAAAAGCACCTAACATGAGCCCATTCTGGACACTGAGGTAACTTCATATCATCTACCTTAGCATTATTACGTCTTCTAGACCATAACTAGAACTCCTTATAAATGTAAATAATTCTATTTTTCAGCTAATGCCTATAAAAATCTAAAAGTCCCTTTCGGATATACGCTCAGATCCCTTTTTCATCATAGGTAAAGCTTCTTTCTTTGCTTAGACACTAACACATCACTTTAAATGTATAATCACGGCATGTCTAAGGTATTTCACCTGGGTGCACTCCAAACGTACTGGACTTCTCTCCCTACCTCACTTTGCACCCCCTATCCTTCTTGGTCAATTGGTGGATAACTCATCTCTATGGTCTCATTCTCTTTCAGTCTGATGTGACTGCTATTTTGAGCACTCACTACACTATCTTAAAACTAAAAAAAAGACCGTGTACATAATTGATGCCGATGAGAAAAATTACTATATAAAATGAATAAATGAAATCTTTTTGTACTGTTTTTCAGAAATTTTTGTACCAAGCCCTCACATTTTTAACTATAATACATCTGATATTTGTCTGTTTGCTGTCTTTGGCCCTGAGGAAGGTGACACTCACCGAAACGTACGTCGGCCTACCATCTACTGTCCAGGATACGATCTGGTTAATTCCACCATTACCAGTAGAACCATACCATCTCGGTTCCCATGCGTTATAATAATAATAATAATAAAGGAATTTCTAAAGCGCCTGGTGACGCCATCTCGGCGTGTCCCCGCGCTGTGGAGAAAGAGTCAGAGAGGAGGAGGAACAACTATCCCTCCTTAGCAAACAGATGTGTTTTCAACAGTTTTCGGAACATGGTTTCATTGTTGGCCATTCTAATCCCAAGTGGAAGGCTGTTCCACTGGGTAGTGGCCAGCACCCGAAAAGAGCGGCCTCCCATCCTGGCCTTTCTAACATGAGGAACTTTCAGGAGACCCTTGCCCGCCGAGCGAAGTGCTCTTTGGGGACAATAGGGGATGGCCAGATCCTTCAGATACCCAGGCGCTTCTGCAGAGGTTATTCTGTAACAGAAAAGGAGGGCTTTAAAAAGGATTCTTTTCCTTACAGGCAGCCAATGGAGGGCGGCCAAAGTAGGCTTGGAAGCTGTTCTTTTAGGGAGTCTGAGGGCTAACCGGGCCGCCGTATTTTGCAGCACTTGAAGTCTCCTCAGGTTCTTCTCCGTAGTGCCTAATAGCAGCACATTCGCATAGTCCATGCGAGAGGTGACCAGGGCTTGGATCATAATACGTCTGGCCTCCAGAGGCAGTAGGTCCAGAGTGCGATTCAGGGTCTTCATAACCCCAAAGCATTTTCCCACCACCTTGTCCACGTGACTCTCAAACGAGAGTTTAGGGTCCACCCAGACCCCCAGGTTCTTAGCCTCATTGCAAGGGATGGGCAGGGAGCCAAGGCAAGGCGGCCACCGTTCATGAGACCAGCTCGCCCCATCTCCCCCTATCACCAACACCTCCGTTTTAGCCCCATTGAGCTTAAGGCAGTGCTGATTCATCCATCCAGCAAGCTCCTGCATGCAGGTTTTAAAGTTCGCCGCTGCTAGTTTCGGAGACTGAGACAGGGAGATGAGCAGCTGCGTGTCATCGGCATAGGATACAAGATCTATGCCGTATGACTGAACAACCGCTGCCAGTGGAGCCATATACAGGTTAAACAGGGTGGGGCTCAGGGCAGAGCCCTGAGGCACCCCCTGTTCCAAGGCCACACTGTCGGAGAGGAACATACCTCTCTGAACCTGGAAACTACGGCCCAAGAGAAAATCCTTGAGCCATCTCCAAGCAGCCTTTGTAACCCCGGCGCTGCTCAGACACCGTAGCAAGGTGGAGTGTGCTACGGTGTCGAACGCGGCGCTGAGGTCTAGCATGATAAGTGCCATGGTGTTCCCCTCATCGGCACCCATCCGTAAAGTTTCGGTTGCTCTCAGCAGGGCAGTCTCAGTGGAGTAGTTCTTGCGAAAGCCAGACTGAGAGCCATGAAACATGTTGTTAGACTCTAGATATTCCATGAGCTGAGTATTTACCAATTTTTCCGTCACTTTAGCTAAGTATGGAAGAAGGGATATTGGGCGGAGATTTTCCATTATATCCTGACTTACATTAGGTTTTTTTTTTATTGGTAAAACTATGGCTTTCTTCCAGTCGCCCGGCAGAGTGGCCGAAGAGAAAGACAACTGGATAACATATCTGAACAGCGGCTCTAGCGCATCCAGACTGGCATTAAGTATTTTGGGGGGGGCCGGATCACGGGGGGAGCCTGATTTAACTTTCTTGCATATAGTAACAAGTGTTTCCGCAGCAGGGACATAGAAGGTGGGTAATTCAGAATCAGATGATTCTGCCACCCAGCTGCAGGCAAGATCAGGGTCATTGGTCAAATTCCCCGTAAAGCTGGCATAGATGTTCGAAATTTTGCCTGCAAAGTAGTGAGCAATATTGTTACAGGTTTCCACCGAGTCTGCGGACGGCCCACTATTGTTCGAGACTACCGAGATCTCTTTAAAAATTTTAAAAAGTTCCTTCGAAGAGTTTTCAGCCTCCACAATGCGCTTTTTATAATGTGTGGCTTTAGAGACCCTAATAGCCTTATAATACTCTTTTTGCTTTTTCTTATAATCTGTTTTAATCTTTGGGCAGAATCTGACTCGCCACTCACGTTCCAACTGCTTGCAGACAGATTTCGCAAGCTGAAGTTCCGGAGTAAACCAAGGGGCCGTTTTCCTCACCTTCTTCGTGTTTCTCTCAGTACGCATAGGGGCCGTTTTATCCAGTGCACCTAAAATGCGGTTATGAAGCTCGTGATTCCACATTAAATACACCTCTGAGCCAGCATTTGTGTTAGTCCAATGTCTTGTAGTTATATGTCTATGTGCTTAGTTTGTTAGATTTGTATTTTGTACTCTTTAGAAATAGTATGACTGATGTATGAGTCTGTGCTGCATAATCACTAGGATTAACTGTTATTGGAGGGCATCTTTTTGAATGACAGAATGACCTTTTCTAAAATATGTATATAATAAGACGTTTTCGCATAATGATATTGTAATGTACCTTTGCACAAATGTCCATAAATGTTGAAAAATGTTGAAAATGAAAAAACAAGTTAAATAAATATACCATGTTTGAATAATAATTTACACTT
This sequence comes from Lissotriton vulgaris, assembly GCF_964263255.1. NCBI lineage: Eukaryota > Metazoa > Chordata > Amphibia > Caudata > Salamandridae > Lissotriton > Lissotriton vulgaris. The sequence continues at coordinate 19,747 of NW_028248497.1, read as the reverse complement.
TCTCATTGGCATCTTTCTAAAAAGTGTTTGGATATATTCCGTGTTAAAAGAAATATAGGCCTGCACAGAGGTACTGTCTTCTCTCTTTTTTGGTTTACCTCCCTCCTCTGGGCCTTAAAGTATCTGGGAGAACTCTTTTTCTATATATTTCTCAACAGTCTTTACTGTAGAGTACTATTCCTTTCTGATTAGCTCTAGGGCTGCTCTTAGCACACATCCTTGGACTGATGTTAGACCACACCCAACATTGACATCACAGTAGATTACTTTCCTTTCACTTTACTTTGCTTAGATCTCTTTTAAACATACCAGTGGCGCCACCCTCCCCCTCCCCTTATCAAAGTTATGGACAACCTAAAAACATTCGGCTTCTCCGATGAAGACTTTCTCACTATGATGGACCAAATCACTGGTGGTAACAAAACCAATACCGCCAGTGCTCCCAGTACCCACACAGATTGGTTAAAACTAGTGAACTTAAAAAAGAAAGCTAAAAGAATGGAATCACATGCTTTCTTTATGGGGGAATATTTAAAAGCAGGAGCCATCCCCATAGGACTCAGAGTCAGAAACATACCAGCCCTATTTGTGGAAGTTCGCAGCTTTCTAGAGCGTTGGTCCTTGATAGCGAATCGCTGCTCACGCGATTGGATGCTGCTCATTATTAACACAGTTAAAGACATGTTAGTAGCATTACAGAAAGAAATCCATGAACTAGAAGAGAAACTAAAAGCAAATCCATTGTTAGAAGAAGCCAAGAAAACCCTAGAAGAAATTAATGAAGAAATAGAGGAATTTGATACATACCTCGTGAAAAAGAAAATGGACAAACTCAGAAAAGATGTCCGCTGGTTTGCAAAGGAAAAAATCTACCCTTATTTAAAACAAGATTTTTATAATCAGCAGCAAGAAGATGCAGCTGAAGGAACTAGATCATATGATCAAACTTATCACAACCCCAGATTTAACACGAGAGTAAGATTTCAAACCTTCTTCAACACTAATTCCTCAGATTCAGAACAGGAAGGAATGATAGAAGAGGACTATGACATATGGCTATTCTAATCAGAATCAAAGAGGGCAATTCTCAGGCAGACCAAATCGAGGCCCACGACAGCCTTTTTTATTGAGAGGCAGAGGACGAGGAAGACCTCGTTACCCGACAACAAACCAGAATCAATATCAACAACCAAACCAGTACCAACAACCGAACCCTCCACATCCTCAGCCATATGTCCAAACGAGACGGCAACAATATTGGAAACAATAGAAAACCAAAACAACATCTCTATACCAATATTTAACCTCTCTTCACACAAATTGTCATCAGAAGAAGTTAAAATTTTGAGCAAGGGATTATCATATGTTCCAAGCACTGTAGCAAACAAATTCCAAATCCATCAAGACATCTTTTCCTTCTTCAGGAAAATTAGGCTAAGAAAGTTCTTTGAAAATCAAGAAACAAGAGAGGAAGAAGAAAACTTATCAGGCTGCCACCCTCCCTCCATTTTTACCCCCAACTTGGACATGCTAGGACCGGAAGTGGCGATATTTGAAAAAAGCGTTTTGAATGAACTAGAGAGAATCCTGAGATATATCCCACTGCCTCACACAAACTTAGAAAAAGAGGAAAGATCAGCCTTACAAACACTACAAAACAACCATGATATCATAATAAAACCTTGTGATAAAGCTGGAGGGATTGTGATTATGGACGCAGGCCACTATGCAGATAAAATAAACCAAATGCTTGGAGTAGAAGAACATTACAGAAAAGCAAGCAAACGATCGCTCACTAAGTTAGCAGAAGAAATTAAAATACTAGTATCAAAAGCTTTTGTAGAGGGATTCATATGTCAAAAGGAAATGGACTACCTCATCAATATCCATCCTGTAGTTCCAGCTATTTATGGTGTCCCAAAAACACATAAAAACACCTTGGACCCACCCTTGAGGCCCATAGTAGCCTCTATAAATTCTAGTACGGAACCACTCTCAAAATACTTAGATACCTTCTTATGCCCGCTTACTGCCACTTATGCCTCGTACATTAAGGATACTGGGCATATGATCAAAGTTCTTGAAAACTCCCCTTTTAACAATGTCACCCAACTGCTAGTAACTTGTGATATAGAATCCCTATACACGAATATTCCTCAAGATAAAGCAGTGGAATCTGTTGCAGCCCTCTTAGCACGCACACCAGGAACAAGACCTGATACCTTCATACTGGATTGTCTAAAGATGGTTCTTCAAAACAATTTTTTCGAATTTGGAGAAGAAGTATACCATCAAGTGAAAGGAGTCAGCATGGGGGCCTCTTGTGCCCCCAGCATTGCTAACATCTATATGGGAGAGTTCGAGCGAAAGAACATCTATAATGAAATTGCGCCGTTTTTTGAGAATATCAGTAGGTGGCACAGATTTATAGATGATGTGTTCTTCATCTGGTCAGGAACAGAAGATCTCCTCAAAGAATTCATGGAATGGCTAAACTTAGCCGATGAAAACTTGAAGTTCACTCACAATTTCTCTTCAAACCAAGTGGAATTCCTGGACATATGGGTACGCCATATAGATGGCACTCTGGCAGTTGACTTATATCGTAAGCCCACAGCTAAAAATACAATTCTGGAACATAGCAGCTACCACCCAAACTGCCAAAAAGACTCTATCCCGTTTGGGGAGTTTTTACGGATAAAAAGAAATTGTACATCTATGAGAGATTTTATGAGACATGCTAACCAGCTAACAGAACGATTAACAGCAAGAGGATACCCCAAACGTCTCATACGCAATTCCATGAAAAGGGCGAAATACTACAACAGAGACGTCCTTTTAAACCCTGTTCCAAAACCTCAGGACCAGAAACTTGTCTGCGTTTTAAATCACTCCACTATTAACAATAAAATAAGGAAAGTGATTCACAACAACTGGAAAATTCTAAATACAAATGAACAAGAAGGCAGATTAGACAAACCTATTCTAGCTTTCAGAAGAAACCAAAATCTACGCGACAAGCTAGTACATAGCAGATGGAAGAACAAAGAAAGAGATAAACTTTCTTTGTTCTTCCAAAGGGGCTACTGAGGCTCTGGTGGGGAGCATGAACACAGGTAGCCTGGCGAAGCACCTCGCAGGGGGAGAAGTTACAGAATCAGAGGGAGCAGCCCTCCTTTCAGCAGCGGCAGTAGTGGGGGGGCGGAGCTACGGTCTTAAAGGGCCAGGAGTCCGATGCAGATATTCCCTTAACAGAGGGAGAAAACAATCCTGCAGATCTATCAGATACATCAGCCCTATACTTGATCAGAGATTCTGAATCTGGAGTCACGAGTAATATGCTGAGTGAGGTTGTGAGTACCGCCCCCCCTGGTGATAATGGAAGTAACCAGGTTTTGGTCTTGGAGGTGCAGACACAGGTAAAAGCACAGGTACAAGCACAAGCACAGGAACAAGTACAAGAACAAGTACAAGAAGTAATGGATCCATTCAAGTTAAATAATCACAATTTAGGAACTACAAGCAGGAGTACTGATAACACAGAGGATCTACAAAGTATTCCGGCGCCATTATTGACATCACCTGGTGAAGAGATTTTTTTCACGGGGAATGACGAAGCAGACAATGAAGAAGACGAGGATGAGCTTGATGGAAGAGAAGCATACAACTCGGATTCGTCTATTTCAGATTCAGGTACATCAAAGTCTGTGGCAGGTTCAGGCTTAGATTCAGAAACTGATATATCCAGGCTTGGTAATACTTCAACCCTCTCGGATAGCGATACTGATTCATTGGAGCATGAGACAGTCCAAAAAATCGTAAGGTTAAAAGTAAAAAAAGGCCTAAGAGAGGAGGTTAGGAAATCAAAAGAAAATGACTGTGTATACAAGGGTAAAGCGAAAACCGGCAATCTAAGTCGCAGGAGACAATCTAAAGCACCACACAGAAGACAAGTGAAACCAGTCGCAAAAAAACTTGTTTGGGATGATACGGTAGAGTGTGGAATAAACCAGTCTGGAGCTTTTTGTAATACGGAAACAAGTGTTCAGGAGTTTACCTCTCATGGAGCTGAGGGAGGTTTTGAAGGGGGTACCTCAAATTTCGAAGTCCTATTCTCAACCCTAAAGCAAATTCAAACGGAGGCACGTATTGAGAGTCAGAGATCTAGCAGGAGGGCTAAACGTGCAAATAAAAAGATACAATCCTCTCTGCACAAGGTTAACAAACTATATGAGGACATGGTTGGGAGAGTATCCGAGCTGGAGGTTAGAACAAGTAAATTGGAAGACGACTTTGTTAAGCTGAAAGATGCTGGTGATGATAAGGATAAGACAACCTCTGACATGCTTTGGAAGCTAGAGGACTTCGAAAACAGACAAAGGCGGAATAATGTTAGACTAATTGGAATTCAGGAGGGGAAAGAGGGGGGGGATGTGCGAGCTTTTGTCATTGAACTACTGAAAGGTGCATTTCCCGAACTAGCCTCATGGGACTGGGAACACGAGATTCAAAGAGCACATCGTTTTCCGCTGGTACGAAAGGAATCGCAGGGCAAGCCCCGCGCAATATTGATGTATGTTGGTAATTTCCTTTTGCGCGAAGAAATAATCAACAAGGCAAAACCACAGTCTAAACGCTCTTACAAGGAAACTGAGTTCTTTGCTCGTCCTGATTTCTGCCACGCCACCGTGGAAAGAAGGTGGCGGATGAGGCAGCTCATTACTCCGTTTCAAAGTATAGGCTATGAGGCTTTTCTTTTGTTTCCTGCACGCCTAAAAGTAGGGCTAGAGGGTAATTTCAGAGTTTTTCATTCCGAAATTATGGCACAAGAATATCTCACCTATTTGAGAGAGAATAGGAGTCGTCAAAAGTCTCCACGTAGTGCGATGGAGGTTCAAAATGTACAAACTGGTCTTATCAAAAACCTACCCCGTAGAAAGTAGTTGATATGGTTAATCTGTTGTGGTTGTCTAAGTTAGTTGATATACTTGTTGAAAGCGCAAAATCATCACCTAAGGGGTAGAAGTTGTTGACAAAAAGGAAAGGGGGAGAAAACAAAAAAACAAAAAAAAAAAAAAAAAAAAGAGATAGTGGAAAAGAGGAAAGAAGTGGATATTTGCCTAACTATGTTTATACGTGAGGGAGCATTCTGAGTGACGTTCATAGTTAAGGAAATCAGGGAGGGGGGGGGTGGGACAACCCGGTGGCAAACGTAGGCCAGACATAGGTCTTATGGACCTATTTGCCCGTAGGGGGGGAGGGATCCTCAGGGTGGGCTCTCTGGGGGGGGGGAGGGAAACCTTAGGGACAGGGCACAAAGGCAATGAAATGTGTAGGGGTCGTGGTGGGCACATGAAGGAAAAAAGGACTCAGTGGCAGAGTGTTAAGGGAGGGAGTAGCGAAATCTATATTCAGGCATTACATGTATCAGTAGCACGAAAGTCGAAGTCTGTTAAAATTATGACAAGTGAACAAGCAGTTATTGGTTCCTGGCAATTCAGTAATGACACTTAGGTTAGTAACGTGGAATGTGAGCGGCTTAAATGATATCCAAAAGAGGTACAAGATAGGTGTTCTTCTACGCCAGATGAATGTGGATTTTATTTTCCTGCAAGAGACGCACATAATGAATACTCAGGAGTTTTGTTTGAATCAGTTGGGCTATCAGCTCATAGCTAGCTCTAAACAAGGTGCCAAAAATAGAGGTGTTGCCATTCTCTCAAGGAGGAAGAATTTGATAATAGGGAGAAAATTAGAGGACAAATGGGGAAGATGGGCTATGGCAGAGATAGAGATAGATGGGACCTGGACAACTATGGTGTCAGTATATGGTTCCACGCAGGATGATCCGGAGGTATTACAATTTTTAGACTCTGAACTAGCTGCGTGGCCCCCACAGGTTATTTTAGGAGGAGATTTGAATATTAATGGGGCTGACGGGTTAGGAACTGGTTATAATAGATGTTATAAAGGCCGTAAGAAAAGAGTTCATAAGGCACTGGTTGATCTCCTGTGTAACAACAATTTGAATGATGTTTGGGGTACAATTAGATCACAACAGAAAGGATACACTTACTACTCTGCACCACATCAAGTCTGCGTTAGGCTTGACTATTTTATGATTTCTAACAGCTTAATGTCAAGGGTCAAGATTGAAAGACTGCCAAGAATTTTAAGTGATCATAATCCGTTAATTTTGGAATTAAAATTAGAAGGAGGTAAAAGACCTAATCGGGTTTGGACTTTTGAAAGAAGACTTCTCTTAGAAGAGGATTACGTACTACATATGACGAAATGGATTACCGAGTTTTTTGAATATAATAAAGGATCTGCTTCGGTGGGAGTCATATGGGATGCTTTCAAGGCAGGTGTCCGTGGAGAAACATGTAGTTATAATATTCATAAACGTAAAAAGGAAGGGGCACTGCAAAGAGAGTTAGAGAGAGCCGTCTCAGAAGCAGAAGAACAACTTAATAACTGTCTTATTAGAGGGGAGCCGGTCGAACAATACCTGATAGACCTAGTAAAAGTTAAATGCGAGGCAGAAGGGGAATTGGCAAAAAAAGCGGCAATACACTATACAATCCGTAGGGAGAAGTGTTATGAATATAACGAAAAAGTTGGGCACGTGTTGGCTATGCGCACTAGGCAGATAGCGGCAGCAGGGACGGTTAAGCAAATTAGAGACGAAAACGGTAATATACAAACTGGCCCTGAAGAGATAAGGGAAGTATTTAGGAAATTCTACCAGACCCTTTATGATCATCAACATCCTAGCAGTAGTGAAGAGATTAGCGATTACTTAGAGAATATACCAGCTGAGAGGGTTTCGGATGAAGAAGCAGATAGGTTAGAAACTCAGTTAGACATGGAAGAGGTTAAGGAAGCCATGGGTAAACTCCCTTCAGGTAAGGCAGCTGGTCCCGACCAGATACCTCTAGAATTTTATAAAACTTTCTGGGGAGTGCTCTCTCAAGAGTTAACTAGAGTGGTTCAATCCGCACAACTTGGACAGTCTATACCAATGTCGTGGGGGGGTGCAGATATTGTCCTGATTCTTAAAAAGGGTAAGCCGGATGTTGAGCCTGGCTCCTACCGCCCTATTACATTAATGAATAATGATACTAAAATGTATTCAAAAATGTTGGCAATGAGATTTGCAGAAGTGATAAGCTCTTTAGTTTCTTATACCCAACATGGTTTCATTCCTGGTAGAGGAACGACCCACCATACCAGGAAAGTAATAACACTATTAGACTCCACCGAAATCACAGGAGACCCGATGGCAGTAATGCTGCTTGACGCTGAAAAAGCGTTTGACCGGGTCTCGTGGGACTATTTGTGGCACACTTTGGTGAGAGCCGGAATAAGGGGTGGGTTTATAAAAGCATTACAAACTTTATATAAAGAACCAGCCGCGGCTCTAAGAGTTAATGGAGATACCACAGGACAATTCTTAATCAAAAGGGGCACACGGCAGGGGTGCCCATGTTCCCCACTATTGTTCGCTATGTATATGGATCCATTGATCCGTAAATTAGAGCTTTGTCCAGAGATAATCCCACTGCCAACACTGTTAGGCCCATGTAAGATATTGGCTTATGCTGATGATGTGGCGGTGATAACACCAAACCCCACAGAGGCAACTATCTATATAGAAGAAGAGGCCCGTAGTTTTGGAAAGATATCCGGGTACGCTTTAAATGCCTCCAAGACCCAGATTATCAAAAACTCAGTGACTATGTGTGATGATAATCGTGTGGTTCAGGCGGGGACTTATCTTGGAATTAAAATATCAGCTGATTTAAATAACTTAGTAGAAAATAACATTGCTCCAATAATAAGTAAAACAAAGAAGGACCTGGACCGATATGAAAATTTACACTTATCCCTAGTTGGCCGGGTCAATCTCATCAAAATGATGATCTTGCCCAAATTTTTATATATATTTAGGGCTATCCCACTGCTATTTGAAAACAAGTGGTTTAAAATATGTGAACAAATGATCAATCGCTTTGTTTGGGCTAAAGGAAAAACACGTAGGGCATTGAGATATATGTCTTTACCGCGGGAGCGTGGGGGCTGGTCTTTACCAGATTTAAAAGTGTATTATTGGGCCGCTGCATTTCAAAACATGTTGGGATTGGTAGGGGGGGCGGATATAGACGACTGGGACAATGTAGGTTCACTTGCAATTTATGGTTTAGTTCTTGGTAAAAATGCGGAAAATATATTTTTGAGATTCACTGAGGAGAGTTATTATAAAAGAACGCGATTTAAGACCCTAATAGCAGCGAATAATGTTTGGAAGGGAATATCAAAAAGGATAGGTATCGGGAAATATAATTTCTACACTAGGTTTAAAGATAACCCCTCACTTCCTAGTATGGTCTTTTCGGGAGCTGTATTTCAAGATTGGGAAAGGCGGGGGATAAGAAAGATTGGAGATATTTACGGACCCCAAGGTATTGTACAATTTGTTGAGCTACAGGCTCGATATACTTTAGATACAACACATTTTTTTAAATACCTTCAAATAAGGAGCTGTTTGATAAATAGGAAAGGAGGGCCTATGGGCTTTGAAAGAAATACAATGCTGGATATTACAGAAATAGGCTCAGATTGTACCATAAAGAGATTCTATTCGGAGATGACTATACTGAAGAAAGATGATATGGAGAAATGGATTAATAGGTGGTCTGCAGATTTGGATATACATAGTGATATTTTTTCAGATTCTTTAGAGATGGGAAGAAAATTGTTGTGCTCCTCATCACTACAGGCTCAACACTATAAGACCCTATTTCATCTGTATTATACACCTGGGAAAATTGCTCAATGGGGGGGTATTTCGGGAACAACTTGCTTTAGATGTGGTAGTCCGGGGGCGGACCTAATACATATTTTCTCACTTTGCCCACATTTAAATAATATAAAACATGATATTGAGCAATTTTTACAGAATGTATTAGCAAATACAATAGAATTAAAATCGGACCTAATGTTATTAGGAGTCAGCCTAGAGATGCATGTGGATAACGAAAAGTTTATATTTGTAGCAATGGCGACTCTCAGACTATTAATCGCTTCGGCATGGTTGGATCCTAACCCGCCTACATACCATCAATGGTTGGGGAAGTTACTATCTACCCAAAAGATAGAATCAGCTATTTATGCGAGGAGGGGGAGAAACGGTAAAAAGTTGGGTCTGCAAATATGGGAGCCTCTTGTTCGTTGGAAACAAGGTCCCGATTATTGATTGTGGTCTTACTGGGGGGGGGGGGGGAGGAAATGGAGAATATAGTGTATAGAAGTTATATATTCCTGGTATACATGATTTGCTTTGGAGAAACTATGTATGATTTAATGTTATGTTTGTTATCAACGATTTGTATAATTCCCAAATGTATATATGATTTTGCGCTGCACTGACTGTTATTGTGCCCTGTCCATATTTCAGGGGGGGGGGAAAAAGATGAAAAACTTCAATAAAAACATTTAAAAAAAAAAAAGAAAGAGATAAACAAAAAACCTTGGATGGCAACCCCTTGCCAAAAGGCAACCACAGATGTGGAAACTGCCATGCGTGTGACCAGGTCATACCAGGTGAAAAATGGACTTATGGACGCAAACAAGGAACCCTAAAGGAAATGACCAACTGCAGAACAAAAAACATCATATACCTGATCACATGTCCATGTGACATAGGATATGTAGGGGAAACATCGAGAGAACTCCGCACTAGATTGTCGGAACACAAATCTGCAATCAGAACTCAAAACACCAGTGCCCCGATGGTTCCCCATTTCATCCAATACAACCATCATGAAAAAGATATACGATGGCAAATTTTGGAACATGTCCATACACCCCCTGGAAAAAACCCAACCACTTTTCGCAAAAAACGCGAAACCTTTTGGATACACTACCTGGACACTGTTCGCCATGGGCATAACGAAGAAATTTCATGGATAGTAACACTTCAGTAAAGGTTCCATAACCATGCACTGTAAACTATGCCATCTTATAGAGCAAGCTCTACTCTTCATTCTATAAAACGCCCACTCATTAGGCAAGCACTAACTGTATATTCTGTAAATTTCCACAAATAGGTCACTTCCAGCCAACCGGTTTTCTGCACCAGGTCTTTCTAAAATACAGTTTCTTAGCTAGGACTTGCTATTCCCTGTGAAAGCACTCCAATATGGCCGCCACGCAGGTCCTAGCTTCGATATTAGTCCTTCTTTCATTATTCACTTTTTCACTTTGTACTAGACTTAGTCCTGTCTTTCTGTCAATGATACCACAGCTAATCCCCATTAGGGCACGGCATTTTAAAAAGCGCCAAACACCAACAATCTTTACAAGCAGGAATCCCTGACCAGAACCCCCGGATACGAAATCAGCACTCGAGTAAACGGTAAGAGACGCTAACTAAACGCATCTCAGCTGTATGCATATCGGTATTCTAGCTATTGGTGGGCCATTCGCGCAACACCTAGTTTGTCCTCCATGAGCGTTTCCCTAAGCTTTCCCATCTAACTACCCTAATGAAAACTAAGGGTAACGGTAACACAACCTTTGGTAACCTGCGCATAACCTCCGAACCTCGAGTCGGCAATTATAAAAAAATGTGTAACTCTTTGCCGAGCGCCCGCTATTATCACTCGCTACTTGGAACCCATTGACAAAGTTATTTATAATCTTCCAGCGCGTCCTGCTTGCACGCCGAGCTACTACAAAGCATAAATATAAAGTCAAATTATCCGCTTATGATCTAACTGTCATAGGCTTGCAATCCGTCACAGCTAATAGGCGTGTAATATCCAACTTTGACATTGCTAAATAATCTGAGTGTGCTCCTTAGCAGCGCCGATATTTTAACAAACTTATCACCTCTATCATTCTTAGAGGCTGCAGCTATTTACATCAAAACCTACTCTTACGTAGAGCTACACTCCTGGGAGGTACTCTCTGTGCTGTAAGGAAACCAAAACCTTCAGGTAAGACGCACTGCTAGAAGCCATCAAATCGGACACCCCCTAGCTAACTAAGCTGTAAACAGTATCTCTATACGCCGCTATCACAGTCTATAACCAGGCCTTTGTGGCAGGTTTAAATACTGGTTACTACATCCCACAGAAATCTTAACATATTACCTTGCGGCACGCTATCACCGCAAAAACCCTGCTAATAACATACAAACTCCAGCTACCTCTATGGGGAGAGTAATCCCTTTCCCTATCTGAATAACCCTTTTAGCACAACTTGGGTTACTTACTCATGTAGATGCTCATTGGAATAAATCCTTGTGTAGCACCGACACCTTAGATATCCATTCTGACATACTACATCTAGTGAGTTTTCAGCCCCGGTATATGTTATGTGCTAAACACTTTTCAAAATCTTTTGTACCCATGCAGATATAATTGTTACACAGAAGTCCCCCAAGTGGCTCATTTTCTAAAAGCACCTAACATGAGCCCATTCTGGACACTGAGGTAACTTCATATCATCTACCTTAGCATTATTACGTCTTCTAGACCATAACTAGAACTCCTTATAAATGTAAATAATTCTATTTTTCAGCTAATGCCTATAAAAATCTAAAAGTCCCTTTCGGATATACGCTCAGATCCCTTTTTCATCATAGGTAAAGCTTCTTTCTTTGCTTAGACACTAACACATCACTTTAAATGTATAATCACGGCATGTCTAAGGTATTCCACCTGGGTGCACTCCAAACGTACTGGACTTCTCTCCCTACCTCACTTTGCACCCCCTATCCTTCTTGGTCAATTGGTGGATAACTCATCTCTATGGTCTCATTCTCTTTCAGTCTGATGTGACTGCTATTTTGAGCACTCACTACACTATCTTAAAACTAAAAAAAAGACCGTGTACATAATTGATGCCGATGAGAAAAATTACTATATAAAATGAATAAATGAAATCTTTTTGTACTGTTTTTCAGAAATTTTTGTACCAAGCCCTCACATTTTTAACTATAATACATCTGATATTTGTCTGTTTGCTGTCTTTGGCCCTGAGGAAGGTGACACTCACCGAAACGTACGTCGGCCTACCATCTACTGTCCAGGATACGATCTGGTTAATTCCACCATTACCAGTAGAACCATACCATCTAGGTTCCCATGCGTTCCACATTAAATACACCTCTGAGCCAGCATTTGTGTTAGTCCAATTTCTTGTAGTTATATGTCTATGTGCTTAGTTTGTTAGATTTGTATTTTTTACTCTTTAGAAATAGTATGACTGATGTATGAGTCTGTGCTGCATAATCACTAGGATTAACTGTTATTGGAGGGCATCTTTTTGAATGACAGAATGACCTTTTCTAAAATATGTATATAATAAGTCGTTTTCGCATAATGATATTGTAATGTACCTTTGCACAAATGTCCATAAATGTTGAAAAATGTTGAAAATGAAAAAACAAGTTAAATAAATATACCATGTTTGAATAATAATTTACACTTTCTCATTGGCATCTTTCTAAAAAGTGTTTGGATATATTCCGTGTTAAAAGAAATATAGGCCTGCACAGAGGTACTGTCTTCTCTCTTTTTTGGCTCTCCGGTGTCTGTCAACATTCTAAACAGTCCGGTGCGGCCGCCATCTTGTCTGTCGGTAGGATCGAGAGACAAGAGGAGGAGAAAAAAGAAGGGGGAATTTAATGAAAGGGGGCTAGGTAGACCCCTCTTGACCCCCTAGGAATGATGTTGGGGTTATTAAAGGGTCCCGTGGGGCAAATAATAAAAATTTGATTTTTCGCGGTAGAAGCGCTTCTCGGCTCGCGAACCGGGTCGCAAAGTGGTAGCGAAACGTGAATTCGCCATTTTGTGTTTCGATTTAATTAAATTACTAGGTATAAGGGGGTATGGGAGACGTATCCTGACCCCTTTTGTTTTCTGAGGGTGGCTGAGGAGGCTCATATATGTTGATACATGTCTTCCAGCGGCTGTGCGTGAGCGTTTTTTTTTAGTTGCGTGACGTCTGTTAACGTTCGATTCGATGGAAATCAGGAAGTTTTGACCGCCATTTTGTCACAGCGATTAAATATTTTGTTTTAAATAATTGTTATAAATTAATCCTTATTGATAAACATTGTCTGCGCCATCTTGTCTTTTTTGCAATGCCACACTTTTGTTGAGCACGGCAGCCATTTTAGATGCCTTGACCAGACCCACTCTCTGCACGCCGCTGATCCTCAGCATGGCTCCTCACCCTCGCAAGCATCTCCCCCACGCACTGGTCACCCCCGCTCTCTCTCTCATGCATGGGCCAGAAACCTCCTCCCATGTGCGCTGCTCTTCCCTGAGAATCACACCCTCTGCCCGCCCGACACCACCCTTTCACCCTATTCACTACCGCACCCTCTGACACTCTTCTTCCTCTGTGTCCGATTGTTCAGGCCGGTCCCAGGCTATCACCTAGCCCTGCAGATGTAGTTTACGGCCCCAGCTGTAGAGAATCACCCCTCTTCAAAGGAGTTACAGTAGATCTGTCACACCACATGCGTTCCTACTATCTGATAACCATCTTGTATTGTGCTTGGGGAGGGGATTCTCACTGTGAGGGTGTGTGGGACCGAGCCTGAAGCGGAAGATTCCAGGGATGCCTCTTTGTACATCAAAGTTTTTACAATTATGTGTCACATTATAAATATATAGTACTCCAAAAAAGTAGGATTATAACACTTTAATAACTTTTAAATATATAGAACGCAACAAAAACAGTAAATACATTTAAAAAAAAAATTGAAAAAAGAAGCAACAATGGTCAGTAGCTGTGTTTTGTGCGAATAGTCCCAAGGCAGCACAACGTGCTGAGTTCTGGAGGGCACCCAGGTGATGTTACCTGGGTGCCGCACTGGTTTTTGGTATCCTACAATGCAGCTCCAAAAAACGGTGTGGGGCGTCCCGGGGGGTGCGCGGGGAGGCCTCGTCAGTAGCGGTCTGTTGTGCGAATAGTCCCAAGGCAGCAGAACGCGCTGAGATGTGGATGGCACCCAGGTGATGTCCAGTAAGTTGTCGCACTGGTTTTGGCATCCTACAATGCTGCTCCGAAAAACGGCGTGGGGCGCCCCGGGGGGGGGGGGAGGCACCGTGAACGGGTCTCCCCAGGTGGAGGCTCGTCGGCTGTACTGGGGCGCCCCTTTACCGTTTCAGTTGCCATTCCGCCCGCTTTTGCTACACTGTGCCTCATCCGCCATTCAGCTGTTTATCGCCCGCTCTTGCGTCTACAGCGTCTCGCTCACCCTGTAGTTGAGTTGCGCCCACTCTTGCGGTGCAGCGATAGGCGGCTGCCACAGGACTCTTAAAATGGCGGACGGCTCTTCGGATTTGGGCCTGGTCCACTAACATGGCCCTGGGACACCTTGGAACTCAGACGTCCCCTGAGCCTTGAAGATTTTACAAAAGTCTTGGGGGCTCCCGACTCCTGCAGGCTTCCGGTGGGGAGCGGCTGCCATGATTGCTCGCGGAATGACCACGACGGAGCCACGAGATGGTGGTGCTCTCAGGCTGACGCCAGCTTTAGTCTGAAACATCTAGAAACAAGGTGGGGCTTTCATCGTTTGGGAAAAAAAAATGTTTTAATCCAATGAAAAGTGATATTTTTAGGTCATATGATCAAGCCTTCCATCATTAGGAAACCAAAAGTAAAATGAACCAATGAAAAGTTTTATAAAGAAGTCACATGACCTGTTATGCTTACGTTACGCGCTGCTATAAAAAGCGTAGAAAATCCGTTGGCACGTGAAGCGGCGTCAGTAGCGGATCGATGTGCGAATAGGCCGAAGGCAGCACAACGCGCCGAGATCCGGATGGCACCGAGGTGGTGTCCAGCAAGTTGCACTGGTGTGGCCATCCTACAATGCTGCGTCGAAAGTCGGCGTGGGGTGCCTGGGGAGGGGGGGAGGTGGCGCAAATTGGCCTCTCTCGCCTCCCCAGGTGGAGGCACCTGATGTGCAGTGCGGCGCCCCTTATCTTTTCACTCGCCGTCCAGCAGAGTTGCGCCCGCACTTGCTGCTACAGTAGGCTGAAGGCAGCACAACACTCCAAGATCCGGATGGCACCGAGGTGGTGTCCAGCAAATTGCTGCACTGGTGTGGCCATCCTACAATGCTGCGCCGAAATTCGGTGTGGGGCGCCCCGTTGGCCTGTGAGGTCGCGTCAGTCAGTGGGGGCTGTTTGAGAAAGCAATGTGGTGCTGTGCGTCGCCCCCAAGATGGAGGCTCCTCGGCTGCAGTGGGGCGCCCCTTGGTGTTTCACTCGCTATCCAGCTGAGTTGCGTCCGCACTTGCGGCTACAGTAGGCCGAAGGAAGCACAACGCGCCGAGATCTGGATGGCACCGAGGTGGTGTCTAGCAAGTTGCCGCACTGATGTGGCCATCCTACAATGCTGCGCCGAAAGTCCCTTGGTCCGGCGGAACTTTTTTCCTTTTCCTTTCTGCATCTTGTCCCACAATCCATTTAACCTTTAGACACGACCAGGTCCCTGAATGTGTGCAGGGGGACGCTATTGATTGAATCAAAATGGCGGCTTCACACAAAGCTGACTCAAGCGTTGCTTGTGATGCTATACAGACAAAAAATGGTTTTCAGTTTGTACATTCTTCAGGATTTTTCCATCCAAGTCTGCTTGAGAGTTTGTAGAACAATGGCTTTAGATCTTGCCCTCCCCTCTTTTGACTGTTGGTCTTGTTGCCTATCTCTTCTGTTGTCATTTAACTGAACCTTTTTTGACTGCCGAAAGGGGTTCTGGTCCGACAGCTGGTTGGTGGAGATATTTTGACTAAATCCTGGACCTGCCCGGCCTCGCCCAAAATGGCGCCGGTATAAATGGGACTCGTACCTCCTTGTTGTGTACTTGTTGCACAACCTTGATATCATGAGATACGTATGCAGTTTTGAAGCACATGGCGGGTGGGAATGAGATTTGATTGAATATTTTGACATCCCTATTGATATTAAGTTCTGATGTGTTATTGATTACTGTACTATTGAAAGTTCGAATTAACGTCACCCATGGTACTTGCCCGCAAATGTATATCTAGATAATTTTATTGTAAGTGGCCCTGTTGTATTTTAATTACAAAATGTACGTCCACCGATTCCGCAACTGTTAGACACCTTAGTTCTTGCAACCTAATGGCCCGCTCGTTGCGTTCCTCTACAGTGTAAATGTCTCCTCATCATATACGATTCCAGTTTGCTCTGTGGCCGGCCCACGTGGTTATAGGCCCGTATTTGTATACTGACATTTTCACAATAAAGGTTTTTAAAACAAAACATGGTAGTAGTATTTACATTGGTAAAGTTTTTAATTTTAGTTTCTGTTTTCGAATCAGTAAAAGGCAAGTGAAATAAAGCAGTCCAATTACATGACGGATAAAAGGTATAATACGCAGGAACGCAGTAAAGATAAATGGTCAAGGGCTGTTGTGTTTTTTACTCCTGCAACATAAAGTGATCGATAAGAATCTGATATTCAGGCGTATCGGCGACTAAGACAGCAGGCCGAGCATCTTTTGCTCAAGGGCTCCGTCATGGGACGAAGAAACGCCCTTTTGCTAGAAAAAGGAATATATTTTACTTGCAGGACTGTGGTATATGTGGACAGTTGTAAATTTTCCGGGAAAATACATTAGCCTGGAACATTATAACATATATGTTTACGAAAAAATAATGTTCGAAAGCAATAAAAAGCGTAATTTTTAGGTCATATGACCAAGCCTTTCATCATTAGTATAACAAAAGTAAAATGAACCAATGAAAAGTTTTATTAACAAGTCACATGACCTGTTATGCTTACGTTACGCGCTGCACGCCGCGCCCCGGATCCCTTCCGGGAAGCTGCGCTTCGCGCACTGGAGTACTTCCGGGTGCACTAACGCGGCGTGTCATATAACGCATTACGCGACAACGTAGGTCCAGAATATAGTCAAAATGTCTCCACCAACCAGCGGTCGGAACACAACCCCTTTCAGCAGTCTAAAAAGTTCTGTTAAATGACAACAGAAGGGACAGGCAACAAGAACCATCAGTCAAAGAGGGGAGGGCAAGTTCTTCCCTACCGGGTCACGTTGGGGCGCTACTGGAACTGATCGAATTGGTAGTCTACAGTGTTTCTGGATGTTTTAGACTGAAGCTGGCATTAGCATGAGAGCACCACCATCTCGTATCTCAGTCGTGGCCATTCCACGAGCAATCATGGCAGCCGCTCCCCACCAGAAGCCTGCGGGAGTCGGGCGCCCCCAAGACTTTTGTAGAATCTTCAAGGCTCATTGGACGCTTTCGAGAATGGGGCCCAAGCCCTAGCAGACAAGCGTCCGAGTTCCAAGGTGTCCCATGGCCATTTTAGTGGACCACGCCCAAATCTGAAGAGGCGGCCGCCATTTTGAGAGTCCTGTGGCAGCCGCCTACAGTTGCATCGCAAGAGCGGGAGCAACTCAACTACATGGTGAGCGAGACGCTGTAGTCGCAAGAGCGGGCAGTAAACAGCTGAATGGCGGAAGAGGCACAGTGTAGCAAAAGCGGGCGGAATGGCAACTGAAACGGTAAAGGGGCGCCCCACTACAGCGTGTCTTCAGGTCAAACGGATTGTGGGATAAGGTCCAGAATGGAAGAGTCATCAAAAGGCAAAAAGTTCCGCCGGACCCCGGGAGCCGGCCGCCTATGTCGGGGGCAATCTTAGGCCACGCCAGGGCAATACGACTTGGGGAGGGGGGAGAAGTCAAGCACACCCTCCCAGTCCGCGCCACCACACCGTATGTTGAAAATCTGAAGCCATCGTTCTACAAACTCTCAACCAGCCTTGGATGAAAAATCTTGAAGAATGTACAAACTGAAAAACAGTTTTTGTTTGCATAGCATCAGCAGCAACGCTTGCTATCAGAATGCATGAGTTTCATGCTCGATCGATTGAGCTAGCCGGATCAGGCAACAAAAAGTATAAAATAGTTATGTAAATAGTTATTTAATAAAATGTTTTACCCTGTTACTTTGCTGGTGTGTTGTATATATTTATAATATTTGCATAGAGTTTATCGTTATTTTGGGCGGGGTGGGTGGCGGAGCCGAGCTGTCTTGCAGCCATCATGGTGTGGAGCTCAGTTCATCTCACTAGTTTCGTATTTCTCATGAAGGGTTGTTCCTAATGTTTCTATTTTAGCGAGGTCAAAAAGAGATCCCATTAGTGGCCTACTGATTTTGCTCGATTATTTTTTTTTAACACAATTTTTCACTATTTGCAAAGACTAAACAGAGTATTGCGGCTTTGTGCTTGTTAGTACGCTAACTATATATTGCGCACCCGCAATCCACTGCTGATGATGTCACATATTACATCATTCATGACATGCTCAGTGACACCACTGATGACATCACTGATGACATCTCAAATGACATCACTGATGACATCACTGATGACATCTCAAATGACATCACTGATGACATCACTGATGACAACATCCAGTGACTGTATGTTTCTGTAAAGTTAAAATATGTCTTACATATTGAAGAATGAGTGGATGTATAAGTGTCTAGTTGAAGGATTTAGTAGGTGCATGACTGACTGTATGAGTGAGTGATTAAATGTGTCTCACTGAGTGAATGGGTTAGTGACTAAACTGTCTTAATTTGTGCATCATTATGTCTGTTGTTCTGTAAACTGCTGCATGTGTTGATCAGTAGCTATATGAGTAACTAAATGGGTTATTGATTGGTTGCCCAAGTATTTGTATGGGAGACTGAGTGTGTGTGGGTGGCTGGGAGGTGTATGACTTTGTGCATAGATGTGTGAGCAGTTGATTCACTAGATGTATGGGTTCAAAAGTGCTTGTGGAAACAGCTGTATGGGCGGTTGACTGTGTGCATGAGTGTATTGGTGAGTGAATGGATATCTCAGTGTTACATGTCAAAGTAAGTACATATGTAAAACACAGTACATGTGAGAGTTGACATATATAAATAACTGTGCATAAGAGCCAGTGAATGTGTGAGTGGCTGTATGGATCATTGTGAACTTGTATCAGGGATTGTATAAGAGAGTAAATATGTGTTAGTATATGTTTGAATAAGTAAGGTGTGTATAACTGTATAGTAGAGGAAATGGAGGTGTGATTGATTCTTTGCATGACTGACTAGGTGTGTGAGTAACTCCATGGATGAGTGACAGTCTGTGAGTGTCTGTTTACACTGAGTGTATCTAAGGTTATATTAGAGTCTGAAGAGGTTCATCGTATTATCACATGAATGATGTAATTTGTGATGTGCTCAGTAATGTCAAATGAGATGTCAAATGAGATGTCATCAGTGATGTCATTTGAGATGTCTTCAGTGATGTCATCAGTGAGGTCATCAGTGATGTCATCAGTGAGGTCATTTGAGATGTCATCAGTGATGTCATCAGTGATGTAATTTGAGATGTCATCAGTGATGTCATCAGTGACGTCACTGAGCATGTCATGAATGATGTAATATGTGACATCATCAGCAGTGGATTGCGGGTGCGCGATATATAGTTAGCGCATCTAACTATATATGCGAATTTCAATGAATTTATGCGAGTAAAATAAGGTTTTGAAAATGCTAATCCCTAACTATATATGGGCTAAAACCTATGTTTTTTTCATTGAATATAGATATATGTGTATATATATATATATATATATATATATATATATATATATATATATATATATATATATATATATATTCCA